>NW_019179182.1:476972-501429 GCF_002260705.1 Seriola dumerili
TCCCATTTGTGATCGATACCTGAGACAGATGTCAATACCGATCATGAACAGGGCTATCAACAAACTTTTTACTCAGCACTCTACTTTACCAACATGATACGACAGTTAGTCACGTGCGCATGTGTGGTGTGTGTGGTGGGATTGTTGCCATGGGAGACCCAGAGGTGAGGGGGAGTGAGAGAAGGGCTAGAATGCGGAATGCCTTCTCTCATTCCCGTCCACAAACACAAACACACACACAGCCACGTCAGAGGCTTTTTATTCACCCTCACTGTTGTGATAGTTGACTTACAGAGAGTTTAAAGTGTATTTGTAATTTAATTAATTTTGTCGAACATTCTAATGTTCAACATCAGTTTGTTGAAATGGTTAGGGTTAGCATTAGGGAAACATGAAGTGTTACAAATACTTTGTAAACTCTGCAGCCAAATCACCCACAGGACCTCTGACTGGTCTGAACAAGAGTTCTGATCCCTAAAACCCTTCACACTACAAAACAGCATATAGAAAACTCCAATGATCTTAAGTGTACATTTGTTCACTTGTGACGACATTCACACACAGTAAACAACCCTTTATAAATGTCTTAACTTCCAAAATCCCCGACTTTCCAAATATTTCAAGATTTTTTCATAAATGTCTTAAATTTTCTTAAAGGTTCCTTGTTTTCCAAAATGTCATAAGTTTTCAAAAATGTCCTAACTTTCTGAAACTCTCCTAATTTCCCATAAAATTTACCAATTTTCTTAAAATGTCCTCACTTTCCAAAAAATTCCTAATTTCCTAAAAATGTATGTAAAAGTTCTTAACCTAACCTAGATCTAATCTTCCATCTTTGATTCAAGTGTTGCACGCTTGAATTAAGATGAACTAACCAGTGTGGCTTTTGAGTTTATATTTACTGGAAAAGTTTATCTGCAAGATATAGACATAGTAACACGTTTTGGTGTACAGTCTTTTCTCTTTTTGCTTGGCGGACTGGCATTACAATGAGTTATATTGCCTTTATGCAAACTCAGAACAAACGTCTTACAACTGAATGGATAACGCTACACAAAATATCACTGTGACTCCTTGTCCATATCACTGTGATTACATTGGGGCACAAGTATAAAAACACCTAAACACAGTGCACGAGGTTCTACACGACTGTTAAATTAGCTTTCGCTGCTAACATTTAGCTTAATCGCTGATCTATCACGGATAACACAAATTTATAAACTATAAACATACAAATGGGGTGAACGGCCAACGTTCCCAATTCTCTACAACCTGTGGACTTAATACTACAACCGGTGTCAATTTCTTAGCTGTTTTTTATTCTTACTTACCTGCAAGATTTAGACATATTACATCGTTACACCGTTTTGTGTACAGTCTTTTCTCTTTTTGCTCGGCGCACTGCATTACAATGAGTGGCCCGGCCATTTTTTCCTTCTGCGCTAGACCTGGTCACTTTAGGTGACTACTCCTCTTGGGGTGTAATAGAGGAAGAACTTCTCTTAAAGTATATGTCTTCTTATGGGAAACTGGAGCACCGATTATCTTGTGACAACTACAGAAAACAATACCATTTTTAATAACCTGAACATTATGATGAATAAAGTGTTATAATTAAATAAGATATTATGGGGGTGGCTTATTTTCTCCATATAACACTTTTTGCCTTATCACGTAAACAGTTAACAGTTAACAGTAACAGATAATTTCTAAAAAATGTCCCATTTTTTCACTTTCCTAAAATGTTTCTAAAATAGTCCTCTCTCTCAAGGTAACACTAAGAGAAGACAAAAGCACTGCCGTGGTAATAGGTTTACTCCCCCTGGAGGTACATTGACTAATCAATAATCATTATATTTCATATTAACAATTATATTTCATCAGTGATCAGTAACAATATAAACTACACATACTGGAATAATAATGCATTTAAGTACAGACTAAAAGGCTTGAGGTCACAAAAGGAACCGATTTTTGACATTTAACAATCAAAACACAATGTGCAGTAGGTCTCATAACAAAGAGAACATATTGATCCATCTCTGCATCTCTGTCCACTCAACAAATTCCTCCCCCGGCTGACATGAATATTGTTAGTGTCATACAAATACTGTTAATGTTAAGTGAAAATTTAAATAAAAACTGAATAAGCTGGTTTCTGTAACAGTGAACCATGATTGTCTGAGACACAGCCAACTCTTGTAAGAAGCACTGTGTTTTGTGTTTATGATCAAGTTTTTATGTCAAACCACAACTGTCCATTAATTCATTAGGAAAACTATGAGGCTATAAATGACTGCTTGTTAATGATTTCTTCACAGATTACTCTTATGTAGTGCAGCATCATTATGTAGATGAACAGGAAATGCAATTTAACATAGGGCCATAAGTTAAATGGCTGCTAAAACTAAAAAAGTAAAAACTGAGATAAATTCATATGATTTGAACTGGGAGCTGAAATCTTCACGACAGGACATGTTTAATGTCAAAGAGAGGACTGGTTCCTGTTAGTCAGACGTGAGATAAGATGTGAAGGGGTTACTGTATATGTATGTTGCATGAAACAAGAAGAGTATTCTCACAGCCATTAGATATTTAGATAGATAGAAGATAGATAGATAGATAGATAGATAGATAGATTAGATAGATAGATAGATAGATAGATAGATAGATAGATAGATAGATAGATAGTGTTGGGACTCGTCAACCCCTAGGGTGTCACCAAACAAAACCAGATCTCCTTCTTGGTTCTCTCTCTTGCCTCTCTCTCTCTCTTCTCTCCTGAGCTTGCTCGTCAAAGGGCAAAAAAGCCCCAGCCCAGGTCAGCTCTGCTACTGAGAAACTAGCTCTCTCGCCGGCCCCTCATAGCAGCAGCCAAACACTCTTGTCCTCAACAGCAGCAACCTGCTTCGGATTAACTGAGACTGAACCAAGTCTCTTCGGAATCAGCAGCACAACACAAGGCAGCCAGCTGATTTTCCAAGCAACAGGAGTCACAGCAGAGTTAGTGTGGAACAGCTATCTCTGTGAGAGAACAAAGGAGATAACAGCAAAGCAACACAGCCAGATAGGACTTCAACTGCACCAGGAAGCCACCCAACTCACTGGACTTCACAACAACACTGAAAGGACTTCTTTGTTTGTTCCAAGGACTGGGTACGTTAACTGACTGGGATATACACTCTCACAGCACAGCACAGCACAGCACAGCACAGCACAGCACAGCACAGCACAGCAAGCACAGCACAGCACAGCACAGCACAGCACAGCAGCAGAAGTGTTAACTTTGTTAATGTACTTATTGATTAATATCTTGTCATAGGTAATGTTTGCTTAGGTTGTGTCAGGTACTCAGGAAACAGAAAAAATAAACAAAAAACAAAAATCAAAATTGGTGGAATGGATCATTTCTGGTCCTTCAGCTGGTTGGAGAGCCAGTCCGGCCCTCAATCAGGTACTCGTATGTTCACACACACATAGTAGTACGTCTCAGTTCTAGAACCTGCATGAAGCTAACTCCCTCTAACCTGGTACCTTTAGATTACATGAGCTAGGCTAACAAAGAAACTCACACTCCTTACCACACAACAGGTGGTCTCAGTGCCATTTTGAGTAGTTTCTTTGTTTACCAACATCTTGTGTAGTCTTCTTTGTTCAGGTCATGTGGTCATAGTGACCACTTTGGAATCGGCCATCTTGCCTTTGTTTGTGTCCCACAGACACACACATACACCTACCACACACACACACAATACACACACCTGTATATACTAGATTAGACATTGTGTTTTTTACTCTGCTCCATTGTAAATAAATGTCTTTTAAGTATACACTGGTGTGTTTAATGTTGCACAACATGAATATTGCCAACCTCTACTTTGTAGAATTCCAATCCTTCAACTTTAACTTACTGTTGATATGGTAATTTGGTTATAGTTAGTAAGCTAATTATTAATCAGAGTTCCAGATTAATGGTAATAGATCGAGACTGAAACAATATTGGTATTTTGCCTATTATTTTAGGCTGGTGCCTGAGGACTTTAATTAATTTTAAGGTTATTATTTAATATTAATATTTTTTATATGAATATTTTTCTTAATTTATGATAGCCAATAAATTAATAGACAACCGAAATCCTACATATTTGGTGTCCAGCTTATGAGGCAGAGCTCAGACCAACAATAGATAGATAGATAGATTAGATAGATAGATAGATAGATAGATAGATACTTTATTTAACTCCTATGGGAAATTAATGTGTCATTAACTCATTGCTGATAATAATAATAACAGTTAATAATAAACAAAACAACAATAATTAAATTAGTCTGCTTCTTTGGCTGAGTTGTTGTATAGTGTGATGGCAGTGGACAAAGAGATCTCTGAACCTCTCTGTCTGCAGCACAGTGAGATGACACATTTGCTGCACCTGTAGCTGCTTCTCTGTCCTGCCAGAATGTATTGGAGAGAATGGTTGGTATTGTCAAGATGGCCTCCATTGGGGGGGGGGGGGGGGGGGGGGGAGGGGGGGGGGGGGGGGGTTAAATGCACTTGAAAAAATCAAAGAACATAATCCTACTGTAACCACCTGGTCATCAAAGTAAGAATGGGCCAGGTGGAGCATGTAAAGAACGGTGTAGGCGAACTGTAGGGGTCTAGACATGTTTAACCTGTGGCCTCAGAAAGCAGAGATGTGTGACGTGAGGGCCACTGGTCTGTAGTCATTATCTCGGCCGGTCCGTCCTACTTTAGGTAACTGAACAAGACGTGATGTTTTCGCACAGGACCAGGACCCTCCTGTTGTGGTCTAAGTTGAATCTCCTGGAGAGGCTAAGCCAGCTGGCTGCCACAGTCCTTAACAGCCATGGACACAACACCATCTGGACTGCTGATTTTCCAGGAATGTAGCCTCTTGAGCTCTGCCCTCACCTCCTCTGCTGTAAAGGACAGGGACTTGATCCCAGTGTGGAGGGAGTTACAGCTGCAGTGTCAGGTTGTAAAGGAGATGCCGTCGGAGAAGCGCAGCTGAAGAAGTGGGAGAGAGAACAGCTGAGGCTGTGTCAAACTTGAATTCACTGCCTTGTCCACAACATCACAAGGGTCTCGATGTTACTGGTGATCCAGGGTTGTTGTTTGGAAAGCAGTGTACAGTCCTTGCTGGTATTACAGTGTCCACACAGAAGTTAATGTAGTCTGTGGTACATTCAACCATTCTATTAAGGCCAAGTCCTTGCTGTTATCATTTCCTGTGACTCCAACAGTACATTCCAATCTGTGCACTCAAAACAGTCCTTTAAAGAGACTCACTGGCTCCGGGGGCCAGTGAGCGGGTAGTTGCAGCCTGCCTCAGTACATAGGGTTTGTAGAAAGGCTGAAGAAAAAACAGATTGTAATCTGATCTGCCAAGTGGTGGTAAGAGCTGAAGCAGTGTCACCTCCTTGACAACAAATCAAGTGTATTATTTTCCTTGTGGGACAGGCAATTATACTGAATGAAGTCAGTCAGCGTGAGAGGTTGAGAGTTTTAAAATCCCCTGTATTGGCAATTGAATCATCAGGGTGCTAAGTCTGTACTCTGCAGCCAAGTCTCGTGAATGACTCACACACGACTACAGGCTCTGCTTGACGTTGTTGAATATAACAACAATGGCGACTTAGGGATATGGCACTTGAAGAAATTTCCTTATTTGGATAAATCGGGAAAATTAACGATCATTATCGATTCATTCTTTAATTTTTTATATTACATCTAATACTAAAGGAAAGTGTCTTTTTCCTCAACTAAATTCTTTATTCCAAGAAGAAGAAATTATAGTCCCAACAGACAATCCTCTTAAAGCAATGCAGTGTAAAGTTTAATGTTTACTATTAAACATAAAAAAAAAGATAATGCAGCGTCCTAAGCAGCGGAGCCTGAGGCTTGAGCAACCTCTCACAAGTAACAAGCAAAGCTACGGCGCTTATACATGGCATTACAGTGTTTACAATGAGCTTTGTTATTTTTTAGCTCGAAATTTTCAACACCGATTACGCCTTTGCTCCCCTTCATGTTTAACTGGGATGCTATACAGCAAGCCTGCACACCAGCAGCGAGTTATTTATTTTTCCTCTGTTGAAAATTTAAATTGTGTCCCCGGCTGTTGCTGCCATGTAGTGAAATTCATTGCATTGCTTCAAACACACTACACAACACAACTTTGTTGATACATGTAGATTGATCAGATTCGCACGTGATCGGACAAAATTCTTTAATGATCAATTAATCCGATAATCGATTAATCAATGTCCACCTCTAGTGGTGAGATGTAGAGAAACTAGCCTTGGTACATAGTACAGTCTAAGCCAAACTGCCAAACAGTTTCGATATCCGACAGCAGATCTTCTCCTTCAACATGTGAGCAGGGGGCTGCACATATCTTTTGTTCACAACAGAACTAGTCACCAACCTTTATTTTTTCAATGCTCTGGCGTCTCTGTCTGCTCGTACTCATGAAGCCTAAATCACAAGTGGTTAGTCTTGTGTTTACCAGTACGACTGTGTACAACACCCGACCATTGGAGACTTACCACTCCGGTAGCTCCGACTGGGTACGACAGACAGAGACGCCTAAGAGGCAATTGGAAAAAATAAAGGTGTGACTAGTTCTGCTTGTGATCAAAGATGGTGCAGCCCTCTCCACAGTGAAGGAGAAGATCTGCTGTCGGGATATCGACTGTTGGCAGGTTGTCTTAGACCTGTACTATGTACCAAGGCAGTTCTGCTCACATCGTCACCACTAGGGTGGACCATGATAATACGATGATCGATAATTGATCATTAAGAATTTGTCGACTCCACGTGAATCTGATCAATCTTAACATGTATCAACAAAAGTTGGTTGTGTAGTGTGTCTTGAAGCCAATGCAATGAATTTCACTACATGGCAGCAACCGACCGGGGGACACATATTTAAATTATTCAACAGAGAAAAATAATACTCAGCTGCTGGTGTGCACGGCTTGGCTGTAGGCATCCAGGTAAACATAAGGGAGCAAGGAGCGTAATCGTGGTGTTGGAAAATTCGAGCTAAAAAATAACAAAGCTCATTGTAAACACTGTAATGCCTGTAATAAGCGCCGTAGCTTTGGCTTGTTACTTGGTGAAGAGGTTTGCTCAAGCCTCAGGCTCCGCTGGCCATTAGGAGCGCTGCATATCTTTTTTGTTATGTTTAATAGTTAAACAATTAAACTTTAACTGCATTGTTTAAGAGGATTGCTGTTGGACTTATAATTTCTTCTTGGAAATAAAGATTTCATTGAGGAGAAAAAGACACTTTCTCTTAGTATTAGATGTAATATATAAAAAATTAAGAATGAATCGATAATGTGATCGTTAATTTTCCCGATTATCCAATAAGGAAAATTTCTTCAAGTGTCCTATCCCTAGTGCCATTCGTTGTTTATATTCAACAACCGCAAGCAGAGCCTGTAGTCGTGTGTGACCGTCATTCAACGAGACTGCTGCAGATAGCAGACTTAGCACCCTAGATGATTATTGCAATATCAAGGGATTTTAAACTCTCACCTCTCACCTGACTGACTTCATTCAGTATAAATGCCTGTCCCACAAGGAAATAATACACTTGATTTTGTTGTCAAGGAGGGCTGACACTGCTTCAGCTCTACCACCACTCCTGGGCAGATCAGATTACAATAATGTTTTTTCTTCAGCCTTTTTACAAACCACTATTACTAAGGCAGGTGCAAACTACCCCTCACTGGCCCCCGGAGGCCAGTGAGTCTCTAAAGGACTGTTTGAGTGCACAGATTGGATGTACTGTTGAGTCACAGGGAAAATGATAACAGCAAGGACCTTGGCCTTAATAGAATGGTTGAATGTACCACAGAATACATTAACTTCTGTGTGGACACTGTAATACCAGCAAGGACTGTATCACTGCTTTTCCAAACAACAAACCCTGATCACGAGTAACATCGAGACACCTTGTGATGTTGTGGACAAGGCCAGTGAATTCCAAGGTTTGACACAGCCTAACAGCTGTTTCTCTCTTCCACTGCTTAGCTTGCAGCTTCTGGCACCGACTGCATCCCTCCTTATACAACTACACTGCGAGCTGTAACTCCCTCCACACTGGGATCAAGTCTCCTGTCCTTTACAGCAGAGGAGGTGAGGCAGAGCCTCATAGAGGCTAGCATCCTGGAAAATCAAGCAGGTCCAAGATGGTGTGTTGTTCCAATGGCTTGTTAAAGGTACTCGTCAGCACCAGCTGGCTTGCCTCTCCAGAGTGATTCTTCAACTTAAACCACAAAACAGGGATGGGTCCTGGTCCTGTGGAAAACATCAACGTCTTGTTCCATTTAAATTGTTATTTTAAATACCTAAAGTAAGGTTACGACGCCGAGATAAATGACTAAGACCAGTGGCCCTCACGTCACAATCTCGTTGCTGTTCTGAGGCCACAGGTTAAACTGATCTAGACCCCTACAGTTCGCCTACACCGTTCTTTTAATGCTCCACCTGGGCCCATTCTTACTTGGATGATGCCAGCGTGGTTTACATAAGGCATTAATGTTCTTTTTGAATGTTTTTCAAAGTGCATTAACCCCCCCCCACCCCCCCCCCCCCTCCCCGCACATGGGGAGGCCACTTGGACAATACCAACCATTCTCTCCAATACATTCTGGCAGGACAGAGAAGCAGCTACAGGTGCAGCAAATGTGTCATCTCACTGTGCTGCAGAACAGAGAGGTTCAGGAGATCCTTTGTTCCCACTGCCATCACACTATACAACAACTCAGCCAAAGGAAGCAGACTAATTTAATTATTGTTGTTTGTTTATTATTAACTGTTATTATTATTATCAGCAATGAGTTAATGGACACATTAATTTCCCATAGGAGTTAAATAAAGTATCTATCTATCTATCTATCTATCTATCTATCTATCTATCTATCTATTGTTGGGTCTGAGCTCTGCCTCATAAGCTGGACACCAAATATGTAGGATTTTCGGTTGTCTATTAATTTATTGGCTATCATAAATTAAGAAAAATATTCATATTAAAAAATATTAATATTAAATAATAACCTTAAAATTAATTAAAGTCCTCAGGCACCAGCCTAAAATAATAGGCAAAATAGCCAATATTGTTTCAGTCTCGATCTATTACCATTAATCTGGAACTCTGATTAATAATTAGCTTACTAACTATAACCAAATTACCATATCAACAGTAAGTTAAAGTTGAAGGATTGGAATTCTACAAAGTAGAGGTTGGCAATATTCATGCTTGTGCAACATTAAACACACCAGTAGTTATACTTAAAGACATTTATTTACAATGGAGCAGAGTAAAAACACAATGTCTAATCTAGTATATACAGGTGTGTGTATGTGTGTGTGTGTGTGTAGGTGTATGTGTGTGTCTGTGGGGACACAAACAAAGGCAAGATGGCCGATTCAAAGTGGTCACTATGACCACATGACCTGAACAAAGAAGACTACACAAGATGTTGGTAAACAAAGAAACTACTCAAAATGGCCACTGAGACCACCTGTTGTGTGTAAGGAAGGTGTGAGTTTCTTTGTTAGCCTAGCTCATGTAATCTAAAGGTACCAGGTTAGAGGGAGGTTAGCTTCATGCAGGTTCTAGAACTGAGACGTACTACTATGTGTGTGTGAACATACGAGTACCTGATTGAGGGCCTGGACTGGCTCTCCAACCAGCTGAAGGACCAGAAATGATCCATTCCACCAATTTTGATTTTTGTTTTTTGTTTATTTTTTCTGTTTCCTGAGTACCTGACACAACCTAAGCAAACATTACCTATGACAAGATATTAATCAATAAGTACATTAACAAAGTTAACACTTCTGCTGCTGTGCTGTGCTGTGCTGTGCTGTGCTGTGCTGTGCTGTGCTGTGCTGTGCTGTGCTGTGCTGTGCTGTGCTGTGCTGTGCTGTGCTGTGCTGTGCTGTGCTGTGCTGTGAGAGGTTAGTCCCAGTCAGTTAACGTTACCCAGTCCTTGGAACAAACAAAGAAGTCCTTTCCAGTGTTGTTGTGAAGTCCAGTGAGTTGGGTGGCTTCCTGGTGCAGTGAAGTCCTATCTGGCTGTGTTGCTTTGCTGTTATCTCCTTTGTTCTCCTCACAGAGATAGCTGTTCCACACTAACTCTGCTGTGACTCCTGTTGCTTGGAAAATCAGCTTGCTGGCCTTGTGTTGTAGCTGGTGATTCCGAAGAGAACTTGGTTCAGTCTCAGTTAATCCGAAGCAGGTTGCTGCTGTTGAGGACAAGAGTGTTTGGCTGCTGCTATGAGCGGGCCGGCGAGAGAGCTAGTTTCTCAGGTAGCAGAGCTGACCTGGGCTGGGGCTTTTTTGCCCTTTGACGAGCAAGCTCAGGAGAGAAGAGAGAAGAGAGAGGCAAGAGAGAGAACCAAGAAGGAGATCTGGTTTTGTTTGGTGACACCCTAGGGGTTGACGAGTCCCAACACTATCTATCTATCTATCTATCTATCTATCTATCTATCTATCTATCTATCTATCTATCTATCTATCTATCTATCTATCTATCTATCTATCTAAATATCTAATGGCTGTGAGAATACTCTTCTTGTTCATGTCAACATACATATACAGTAACCCCTTCACATCTTATCTCACGTCTGACTAACAGGAACCAGTCCTCTCTCTTGACATTAAACATGTCCTGTCGTGAAGATTTCAGCTCCCAGGTTCAAATCATATGAATTTATCTCAGTTTTTACTTTTTTAGTTTTTAGCAGGCCATTTAACTTATGGCCCTATGTTAGAATTGCATTTCCTGTTCATCTACATAGATGATGCTGCACTACATAAGAGTAATCTGTGAAGAAATCATAACAAGCAGTCATTTATAGCCTCATAGTTTTCCTAATGAATTAATGGACAGTTGTGGTTTGACATAAAAACTTGATCATAACACACAAACACAGTGCTTCTTACAAGAGTTGGCTGGTGTCTCAGACAATCATGGTTCACTGTTACAGAAACCAGCTTA
Source organism: Seriola dumerili (assembly GCF_002260705.1). NCBI lineage: Eukaryota > Metazoa > Chordata > Actinopteri > Carangiformes > Carangidae > Seriola > Seriola dumerili. The sequence continues at coordinate 488,010 of NW_019179182.1, forward strand.
TTCAGTTTTTATTTAAATTTTCACTTAACATTAACAGTATTTGTATGACACTAACAATAGTTCATGTCACCGGGGGAGGAATTTGTTGAGTGGACAGAGATGCAGAGATGGATCAATATGTCTCTTTGTTATGAGACCTACTGCACATTGTGTTTTGATTGTTAAATGTCAAAAATCGGTTCCTTTTGTGACCTCAAGCCTTTTAGTCTGTACTTAAATGCATATTGATTTCCAGTATGTGGTAGTTTATATTGTTACTGATCACATGATGAAATATAATTGTTAATGAAATATAATGATTATTGATTAGTCAATGTACCTCCAGGGGGGAGTAAACCTATTACCACGGCAGTGCTTTTGTCTTCTCTTAGTGTTACCTTGAGAGAGAGGACTATTTTAGAAACATTTTAGGAAAGTGAAAAAATGGGGACATTTTTAGAAAATTATCTGTTTACTGTTAACTGTTAACTGTTTACGTGAGTAAGGGCAAAAGTGTTATATGGAGGAAAATAAGCCACCCCCATAATATCTTATTTAATTATAACACTTTATTTCATCATAATGTTCAGGTTATTAAAAGGTATTGTTTTCTGTAGTTGTCACAAGATAATCGGTGCTCCAGTTTCCCATAAGAAGACATAGTACTTTAAGAGAAGTTCTTCCTCTATTACACCACAAGAGGGAGTAGTCACCTAAAGTGACCAGGTCTAGCAGAGGAAAAAATGGCCGGGCCACTCATTGTAATGCAGTGCGCCGAGCAAAAGAGAAAAGACTGTACACAAAACGTGTAACGATGTAATATGTCTAAATCTTGCAGGTAAGTAAGAATAAAACAGCTAAGAAATTGACACCGGTTGTAGTATTAAGTCCACAGGGTTGTAGAGAATGTGGGAACGTTGGCCGTTCACCCCCATTTTGTATGTTTATAGTATATTTGTTGTTATCCGTGTAGATCAGCGATTAAGCTAAATGTTAGCAGCGAAAGCTAATTTAACAGTCGTGTAGAAACCTCGTGGCACTGTGTTTAGGTGTTTTTATACTTGTGCCCAATTGTAATCACAGTGATATGAGACAAGGAGTCACAGTGATATTTTGTGTAGCGTTATCCATTCAGTTGTAAGACGTTTGTTCTGAGTTTGCATAAAGGCAATATAACTCATTGTAATGCAGTCCGCCAAGCAAAAGAGAAAAGACTGTACACAAAACGTGTGTACTATGTCTATATCTTGCAGATAAACTTTTCCAGTAAAATATAAACTCAAAAGCCACACTGGTTAGTTCATCTTAATTCAAGCGTGCAACACTTGAATCAAAGATGAAGATTAGATCTAGGTTAGGTTAAGAACTTTTTACATACATTTTTAGGAAATTAGGAATTTTTTGGAAAGTGAGGACATTTTAAGAAAATTGGTAAATTTTATGGGAAATTAGGAGAGTTTCAGAAAGTTAGGACATTTTTGAAAACTTATGACATTTTTGGAAAACAAGGAACCTTTAAGAAAATTTAAGACATTTATGAAAAATCTTGAAATATTTGGAAAGTCGGGAGGATTTTGGGAAGTTAAGACATTTTATAAAGGGTTGTTTACTTGTGTGTGAATGTCGTCACAAGTGAACAAGATGTACACTTAAGATCATTGGAGTTTTCTATATGCTGTTTTGTAGTGTGAAGGGTTTTAGGGATCAGAACTCTTGTCTCAGACCAGTCAGAGGTCCTGTGGGGTGATTTGGCTGCAGAGTTTACAAAGTATTTGTAACACTTCATGTTTCCCTAATGCTAACCCTAACCATTTCAACAAACTGATGTTGAACATTAGAATGTTCGACAAAGATTAATTAAATTACAAATACACTTTAAACTCTCTGTAAGTCAACTATCACAACAGTGAGGGGTGAATAAAAGCCTCTGACGTGGCTGTGTGTGTGTTTGTGTTCTGTGGACGGGGAATGAGAGAAGGGCATTCCTGCATTCTAGCCCTTCTCTCACTCCCCCTCACCTCTGGGTCTCCCATGGCAACAATCCCACCACACACACACACATGCGCACGTGACTAACTGTCGTATCATGTTGGTAAAGTAGAGTGCTGAGTAAAAAGTTTGTTGATAGGCCCTGTTCAGATCGGTATTGACATCTGTCTCAGGTGATCCGATCACAAATGGACAGCTCTAAATTCAGGTGTGAACCCACCCAAGATGAATTGAGGATGCATTTGATATCTGATTACTCAGACCACATTCAGAGGTAGTCTGGATTACCACATTCTTTTAGCAGTATGAACGCAAATGCGTTTGGCCACATTGAAGGAGAGCCTACTCCACTGATGTCATCTGACACAGTCTGATTAGTCCCAACACAGTTTTATTTTGAACAGAAAATATTTTACTATTTTAACTGGATAAAACCTTACTTCACTGCAAGCCCTGTGCGCAGCGCATTACTTTGCTTAACCCATCCATGCCCCATTCGCTTTCTTGCTTGGTCTCTCTCACTTTCTCACTCACACATACACAGGCACATTGGGAACAGAACCATCAGTCAATTGGCTAAAATAACATCACATACCTGTTTATTTGTCATTCCCGATTAATTTCTATAAAGAGGGAAGTGAGATCCGATCACAAGTGGTCAATGGAGACGCATGTGGAGAGATTTTTTAAAGCCGGCTGTGAACTGATGTACTTAGACCTGTCCACTTGTGACTAAAGATGCATGTTAATACCAGGTCTGAACAGGGCCTGAGTGATCAGATCTCAAATGCATCCTCAATCCGTTCACACCTGAACTTACAGCTGTCCACTTTCTGATCACCCGAGATGGACGTCAATACCAGGTTTGAACAGGGTCTCTCTCTCACACTCTTAAGCCCCTTTTCCACTGGTCGAAAAACCTTTTCTTCATTTTAGTTATCTCCTGACTTCTCACCTGGTGAAATCAAAATATTTACAGCACTGTTATTATTTATAAATAAATACCTGCAAAGCTAATGACATTCTCATCAGTCACAGCTGTACTTTGTGTTAGGTGGTAATTAGGAAATGTTAACATGCTAACACACAAGATGGTGCTGCTAAACGTCAGCATGTTGGCAATGTGGTTATGTGCATGTTTGTATGCTGATGTTAGCTTTAAGCTTAAATCAGAGATGTCTGAAGTTGTGTGATGATTTATTTTATGAGTCTTCCTAGTAAAAACTTAAATTTATTTCTGTCTCTTTCTCTCAGTGCTTCGACTACTGACCTGTCTGGTGGCTTTGACTCCGGTGGCAGCTCTCTGAGGAAGAGTCCGGACCAGTACAGCTCTAGGGGCAGCATGGAGAGCCTGGACCCTCCCCAGTCCTCCCAGCTTCACTCCGGAACTCAGCACCACCACCTACTTGGCCACCACACCTACAGTGGGCCCCACCCCACCTACTCCTCCTGCCACCAGCTGTCCTCTGCCAGGTTCAGATACTGTCTTTAAGTCTGTGAAGTACAGAGATAGTTCCAGGAAGTGGTTGGCTTAGGTTAGCAAGGAGACTGGAAGCGTGTGGAAACTGCTAGCCTAGCTCCATCAAAAATACAAAAAGATGATTTATATGATGTATCTTGTTTATTCAACAGCTGTAGAAACAGAAAGAACTCATTCTGGCTTTAGCAGCAGTTAGCGTTTAAGCTATCTGTTGACCAGCTGCAAGTGCAATGACTACACGCAGCATCTCAAAAGTCCTGTCCTCATACTATGGTTACCAGTTTTGAAGGGACTCCTAGGTCTACTGTTTGGTCAGACCTGGACATGATTGCCCTTTCTGAGGAGAGACAATGGAAAGATCATGAGAGCCTTATTGTGCACTATGAAAATCAGGGGTATTTTTACCCTCACCAAACATGATGCCACAGTCACTGTGTCACTGTGTGTGGTTCTTTTGAAAGTATAATACAGTTTGAATAGCCACATCATAGTGTATCTCAGACTGTCTTTTTGCTATACTATATTCACCTCAATGACAGTTGATACAACTGAAACATTTGCTCAGTTAACTAAAAAAATATGTTGACTATCTGTAAGTATGACCACTCTTTTAATGAACTAGTCAATGACAACCTTATGATGTGGAAATAAATCTCTTGTTGTGTTCCAGATCCTCAAACAGCATCGACCACCTCCACAGCAAACGAGACTCTGCCTATTCCTCCTTCTCCACCAGTTCCAGTATCCCAGAGTACCTTGCCTCCACACCCTCCTTCAGCCCAGAGCGCTCCTATTCACTAGAGACCGTCCCTCAGAGAGGAGGGGGAAGTGGTGAGATGCAGCAGGCTGACATCCATTACATCCGGACAGTTTACGATGCCCAGCAGGGCCTATCTCAAGAGCATGAGCTAAATTCCACCTCTGCTGCGTTGCTACACAACTGCGATTCCCGAGGTGGGGGTGGGGCAAGGGCCGGGCTGAGCCAAGATGTGCAAGGTAAAGTTTCTGTTTCAGGATTGGTTTTGAGGTAATGTAATTGCAGTGTGATGAGATCACTGTCTTTCTTTGCACTATTGATTCCAGGTTCATTAGGTGGGGTCTGTTACCGTGGAAGCAGCAGCGGCAGCAGCAGTGGCAGCAGCGGTGGTGGTGTGCCAGCTTCAAACAGACACAGTGTCGGTCCAATATGGAGCCCGGCAGCTACCCGCAGCTCCTATGAAAGCTTGAAGGGGGTGCCAGCTCCACCAAGGCGCAGCGACAGCTACGCAGCCATCAGGAACCACGAAAGACCAAACTCTTGGTCCAGTCTGGAGCATGCCCGGTCACTACGGTGAGTAGGATCTGTCATATCAGGGTGAATCTTGATTTTCATCCAAAAGTATGTGACAGTGATAATGAAATAATACATACAATTTACTGTATGTAAGAAAATCTGAACCCCTCATTTATCAAGGATTTGCATGGTGTTCTTCTTAAAGAAATTAGCTACTAATTTGTTAGAATAACTAGGTGTGCAAATTTTAGTAGCAACTATAGTGTGGCCAATAGTCTGAGACCAAGCTGTATGGAATCGATTAATGAAAAACCCTCTATTGTAAAATATATAGTGAAAGAGAGGGTTGCATGAAGTGATGAGATACAAAATAGTATGGTAAGGTGTAGCAGAGGAGTAAGGTACAGTAAGATGGAGTATATTTCAAATATTGTTGTGAAATATGCTGTTCTGAAATTAAATGTTTTTCATCTAATATAATGTATTTTATTCAGGTCTCTGCAGAAAGGTTCCTGGCATCACTCAAGTGGCCCTGTGGCCTCAGGTGCAGGTATATTTTAATTCTTTAACCATGTGTTCACTCATTTTAAGAACAGTCAACATAAACCATTTAATTAAAGCTCTACCATTGGTGCAGAAGACATTCCTAAAAAGCTGAAAATAAATCGATACAGGAAAGATCATAGACTAACAACACTTTTTTTTACTTTTGCCGATAAGAAAAACTTTCTTAGGGGACACCTAGTGCAAGTTATTTGATCATTAATCCTCTGCATTATTCTTACAACCATCACTGCTGTGTTTCCAGCTAAAGGCTCATATGGCACAGAGTGTCAGCTCCATACAGTGATAGAGAAGAGTCCAGAGAGCAGCCCCACCACAAAACCCCGGCAGGGCGGAGGCTTTCCCCAGCCCCTTTCACCTCCTGAACCCTCTACTGGACCTGGAGGCCCCACCACCCAGCCCGGCTGGCTCATTTTTCCCACGGGTGTGTACCCTGTCCCCCAGCCTGAGCCCCACTACGCACAGATGCCCAGCTCCAACCCTGGGGCAGGTTCCTCTGCAGTCTACCCCGCCCTTGCCAAGGAAAGCAGCCGACAGCAGCACCAGGGGCTGCAGGGATTTGGAGGGAAGGATGAAGGAGGGACAGGAGGTCACAAGGATGGAAAGATATCAGTTACAGAAAATGGACACCAAAATAACATTTCTACTTCACCATACCTGCACTCCCCGACATCTGCCTCTTCACAGCTCAGGACTCAAGCACACGAGGCAGACAGGTAATGATTAGATTTTTTAAAGATCTTTTCTATGGATATTTCAATACTTCAGCCACTCACGTCCAAGTGGCTGGCTTTTCTCACTGTAGTTAGTTGAAGTCGGGGACTTCACAGAAGTATGAGAAAAGTTAGTTACAATAAATTCCAAGTGTCCCAGTGTCATAGTGAAAAAAGTGTCAAACTGTCCACAGAAACTCACTTCACCTCTATAGCATATTCCAATTTTGGTATAAGTATGTTCCGACAGTCATGTTTTTGCCAACTTCATCCTCATCTACTCAAGATGTCATTTTGTGATATGGGGCTGTAAAAATTATCTATGGGGATGGATAGGTGCCACCCATTCATTAGCCATACCCGCTTATACTTGACAGGCGAGAGGAGGAGTACACCCTGGACAAGTCACAAGTCTATCACAGGACTGACATATAAAGACAAACAACCCTTCACACTCACATTTACACCTATGGGCATTTTGAGTTGCCAATTAACCTAGCCTAGGGGAGGAGGCCGGATGAAACCCATGCAGGCATGGGGAGAACATGCTGGCCGGCAGATTTAAAAATTGTTCATATTGGCCCGTAATGTTAACTCAGTCTTTTACTTTTATCAGGCCTCAACAGGAAGAGTCTCACCATGGACACTACAAATCCCACATGAAAATTGCTGGAGGGCGATCAGAGGGTCAGACAGGGTCCCAAAGACCCAACCACCAGGAACCTCACAGTCAGAGCTTCCAAGGGTCCTATACTCATAAAAGCCAGGGACCCCACAGCCATGCATTCCAGGAACAAAACCACGGTTTCCATATTCCCCACATCCAATCCACCCGTGGACCCAGGCCCCTATCATCACACGAGTGGAGGGACCCCTACACACCTGTCCAGTCCAGGGGAGACAGGAGCAGGTAAGGAGGGATGAGTATTATGTGATCCATGTGCGCTGAAATAATTTCTGTCTATGTCTGCATGGCATGTTGAGATAACAGATTCTGTCTCTGTCACTGTGAAACTCCTTCAACATGCAATCAATGTTGTGAATTCAAACAAGCTAATTAATGTGGTTTATGTTTCTTTGTTTGAATTAGTCTGTGTGATAAATGTATAAGTGTATATGTTTATTTTGAAGTATAAGGAACAGGAAGTAGCCTGTCGTGGCTTTATCGCTAGTTACATGATGATGTTATGAAGTTGAGACATCTGCTGTAAGAGCCCGTTTTGTTTACGTTGTTCTTGAAAAACTGCACCATACTGGCAAGTAAAATGTTCACGTTTCACACTTGGTTTGTTCATTACTCGAAGCTCCCACTACACAACAATCAGCAACTTCTCAAAAATTGGTCATGTGTGGCTCATTAAGTGGGTTTGTGAAGCTGTAGAATGATCATCTGCTCTGAAAAACACATGGCTGAAGCTCTTCCTTTTCCTTCTTGATGAACTTAGAGTGTTGTGAGCCTGTAAAGACCTTTGAGACCTGTATGTGATACTGGGCTATACAAATAAGCTTGACCTTACTTGACTTCATGGTATAGTAAAGCAGGTCAAAGTCACTCAACCAGTCAAAGTCTTTCAGTAGGTCAGCATCTCTCAACCAGTCAGGTTGCTTCAACATGGTCTAAAGGAGGCCTCTTTGCAGGAAATAAAGGCATGGTAAAAGATTGTGACAGCCAATCTAATTTAACAAATTTCTGTATAAAAGCAGCTTCCTGATTGTGAATGGCTGGTAAGTTCATCCAGTTGTTGGTTGGACTGAAGACTGATGTCTTCTTTTATCCCTCCCTATCTTTTACATTTTGTCCTCCATTTTCCTCTCCTCCCTCCCTCCTTCCCTTCAGATCACTGGACCAGACCAGCATTCATTCAGACCCAGTGGTGTTCTCCAGGCCCACCCAGGGACAAGTATTACCTACCCACTTATCAGTACACCCTCAGCCTCAGGCTCCACCCACCTCCGATTCCCAGACTTCTCCCTGTCACCTAAGTGAATCAGCAGCTCTGCAGTACCAGCACTGGGATCACAGAGAACGAGGCAAAGACAGAGAACACCCACTTACCCGTTTGGAGATCGCCCTTGCTGAGGTCCAGCAATGCACCATCTCTGACAGTGCTGTCTCTGCCAGTAACCATGGCAACAGTAGCCTAGCTGATGGCAGCCAGGGGCCTGCCCGTAGCCTGTCTGTCTTGGAGAAAGTGAGTCGTTTTGAGCGCCAGGAACGTGCCGGAAAACTGCGTTGTCACAGCATAAACAACGCACACAACAAAGCCACTCAACTGAGGGTAACTCCAAGCACACTTAAAATCTGTAATCACCACGTTTATTTCCCCGAGAAGCTTTTCAAAGCCCACAATGAGCTCTCTCACTTAACACAGAAATGGCTGTGACTCTGCTTCACTGTTTAATGTTTTCTGATGTTGAATCAGATGAGTGAGAAAGGCCACAGCACCCCCTGTGGAGCAGATGACCTGAGAAACATGCTGGAGAAAAGCACCAATGGGACTAAAGCCCACAGAACTCTGAGCTACAGAGGAGGGAGCAGTGACCACATGAAATACAGGTAAAGGGCTGCAGATAACTGTTACAAATATAGCTAAAAATGTTACACTGCATCAGATCTCTATAATCCCAAAAAATGTCTTCAAAATTAATATATTTATCACAATTCCGGCCTATGGACACATTTGCATTCACTTAACTCCCTATCAAAAGGCAGCTATATTTGTGTGTGGTTTAGGACCCCAACAGATCCCAGTTCAGCTCTCCAAAGGAGTCGCAGCAGCTTCCAGCTGGATGAATCCAGTGACAGCAGCAAAGACTTCCCCCAGAGACAAGACATGCAGGAGATGCTAGGCTCCATGCAGGACACATCCTCCAACAGGTCAGACTCCTTTAGTAGTTTAGAGTAGTCCAACAAGAGTCTTCCCCCTACATCAGAGTGTTTCAGCAGGTCAGAGTCCTTCAGCGAGTCAGAGTCCTTCCTCAGATCATAGTAGCTCAGCAAGTTAGAGTACTCCAACAGATTAGAGTTCAACCTTTCGACAGCTCAGTGTGCTGAGTCTCTCTGAGCTATCCTGACATTGTAAACTTGTCTCTAATCAGATCTTACAGGGAATCTTTGAAAGACGCCCAGTCAAAGGTCCTGCGGTCCACCTCCTTCAGACGGAGAGACCTCAGCTCCTCAGTCAGCCCTCCTCCTGCAGCTCCTCCTCCTGTGTCCTCCCCCAGCAGCCATCAGCCTCCACCTGTCCCTGCCAAGCTTTACTCTCTGGAGAAAAAAGGCCCCAAAACTATGCCAAAACCACAGGGCATCATCATAACAGCAAAGTCGCCACCACTGGTCACTTCCCCTCACACCCCGAAGGAGCGACATGTGGTTAGCCCGGAGATTCGAGGCACGAGCCCCCCAGCTCTCCCCAGCGTCCCGCCAGTGGGACCTCCTGCTCTGATTCGGATTTGCGGCCGCAAGCGTCTGGCGGCAGACCAAAAGAAGCGCTCGTACTCGGAGCCAGAAAACATGAATGAGGTTGGGGTTTCAGACACTGAGACTGCTGCTCTCTTCAGGCGTGGAGGAGGTAAATAAGAAAACACTACAAAAGCAGATTGAAAACAGTTGTTGCACTACACCCTTTTCTACCCTGATGGTAACCAAACTCTCTCAATAACGAACACAAGATCTTCAAATAACCAGGTCAATATTGTGAATGGCACTGATTAGTTTTTGCCATCATATGATTCAGGGGAACCTACCCTTTCTGGTGCTGTGTGAAGTCACCATCTTGCATTACCATATTTGAGAATCTCATGGTTCAGACACAATTTAAAGCTTGTTTCCATCATAAATGGTTCAAAAGGTATTTAATGTTTTGTAGAACATGTGCATGTGTATTATCAATGCTATGCTCAGTTTGTAAGGGTTAAGCTTTAGCTCTGAGCTCACTAAGGCTTAGTTTTGGGAGAATCAGGCTTTGTATTGAACCTAAATACTTTTCGAGTACTGGCCGAAATGCATCTTTAGCACCAAGTTTTGAAGAGCATGATGCTAATGTCAAAGGCCAGGAAAGATTTTTAGTGTTGTATACATTTTGGTCAAGAATTCACACGCTAATTAACTACAACTGAAGTGGTTGGATGAGGCATATAACCATGAGGTGGTACTTCTAAAAGATAAATGAATATGGAAAAAAATTAAACTTGTATGGTGGGTTTGCATCACAGAAACACTTGGGGATGTTGACAGTTCTGGCCACCACTGAGCTTCTATTTGGAAGTTGTTCACAAAATAAATTAGCTTGATAAGAATGTCGGTGTTGTGATTGATCAGTATCTAGTATGGAACATGGGAAATGTACGTGGCTAAACGTGGGCAAAAACCCTGATCTCCCTGTCTGTCAGAGACCAGTGTGGCAGACCGGCGGAAGATGTTTGAACTTGCAGCAAGTTGTGTCAGGGGTGGGCCTACCCAGAACGCCACGTCAAGGCCTGACCTACGACAGCTTCAGCACGATGCTCTTGCAGAGTACTTGGAGAGGAAGAGAGGTATAAAGAGAGATGAGGGAGGAAAGAGGAGTGGACCAAGGCCTCGCAGTGCTTATCTACAACCTGAGAACAGCAACCATACAGGTGGGTGGAGGGAGGGAGTAATAAAGTATGTGGATAGACAGAAGAAAAACAGTGAGTGAGAGTGGATGAAGGATAGACATCAGATAAAGCAAATATTCAATTGAGAGACTGAGAGAGAAATAGGTAAATTAATCGGATCATTGCTTTCTCTGTCCTCTTTACCCCCCTACTCTCCTTCCTTCCTTCTATCTCCAGCCTCCTCCTGTTACTCAGAAACCCTCAGCCTCTCCTCTGCCTCCAGCCTGCTTTCCCTCCAGGACTCTGGCTCAGAAAGAAACTTCTATTGGGAGAGGCGTCTCTGCTCCACTCTTCCTTCTGGAGTCAACCTGCGCAACCTCCAGTCCAACATGTTCTACCCGGGTAGGGTGACAACTCCAAGGCCTCCAGCGCACCCACCACACAGGTAACCAAAACCCGACATCTGCTGCAACTAACTCTTCTTGCCATACTGATGGTGTGACTTCAGGATTGCAGTGTCAGGCTGTCAGTCAGTCACAACTTCAGTTCAGACCAAAATATCTCGATAACGTGGATTGCCACAGAGTTTGATACATTCATGTTCACCACCTGATGAATTATAATAACAAGATGATAATTTAAATATAATTATATTAACATTTACATTTTAATGTGAAGTTCAACTATTACATCATTATTAAAATTTAATAATTATGGTTTTTCCTGGTTTCTATTCCCAGTGCTCCTCCTGGCTCCCCTCCTGAGATCCAGGTCAAGATCCTCCAGGGTCACACCCCAGAAGCAGGTCTCAGCAGACGCAGTCAATCTTTGAGCAGAGACCCAGGCCTGCCACACCAGCAGCAGGATGCAGAGTCTCAACTCAGCCTGGGACTGTCCAAGCAGCTGAATGGGGCTCTGCAGAGGGCATGGTCTGATCAGAGCTCTGGGAAATCGACATCTGCTGAGGATCTCCTGGAACGATCTGAGGAGACACAGATGAGTCTGCAACACTACCGCTCCTGCTCTTCCCCAGCTGTGGAAACACTAAACCAGGTAACACTGGGCTCACATTTTAATTGCAATTATTGCAGCCCACAGTCACAGAATTTACTGTGGGTTTTCTGAAAAAATGTAGTTTATGCCTTTTGTGTTATTTGTAGGAATGTGTACGTCAGTAGGAGAACTATCATATACTAATGAAATTACATAATCAGAAGATGAAATTAGTTATAATGTATATGTTTATAATGTTTCAACTTTGGCGTCCATGATTAAACATTATATAATGATCAAAAATGCTAAATTTAGCTTACAATTGTGAGATGACTTTCCAGAGTAGTATAAAAAACCACTGCTGTGGTGTCTTCAAATTCACTTATCTATCTTTTATCTTTCAACTTGGTGCACTCTGTTTTTATGTAACTTTCTAAAACTAATGATCCAACATTCACAGCCACTCCACACCATGACTGGCCAACTGTTAACTCTCTTTCTAGCTCTTGTTGCATTTGTTACCCAACCATAGCCGTGTTTCCACCGCAGGAACTTTCCCCAGGAACCAAGAACCTTTTGAGGAACTATTTTGACCGCAGTAACCAGGATCTAAATTAATTCTGGGGTTAATTGATCGACCCCCAAAAAAGTCCCTGGTCGGGGGGTAGTACTTTCCAAAGGTTCAGGAACTTTGGGGGGGTGTGTTCTGCAGTGCTGAAAATTTCTGACTGGTCGAGTACTCGTTGCATTGTATTTCACCCGCCATGTTTAAAAGTCTGCAGCGAGCAAACACATTTTCCACAGACCAAAACAGGTCCAGGAGAAGGTAAAAAAACTGAAACAGGACTTCAAAAAGATAAAGGACCACAACAACCGGAGTGGCTAGGGTTGACACTCGTCATGTAAAATGTGGGATCGTCCTGTATTTGAAAATAAAATGCTCCTTCCTGTATTGAATATATATGGGACGCAATTTGTCCTGTATTTTCGTTCATTTTGTATCCTCCAAGTGCTGTGAATAATGTAATGTCAAGTAATAATTTTGCATAATCTTCCCGGGACTTTAGGCTGCGGTGGAAACGCAAACAACAATGGGCCACAGAAACCTTTTAGTTCCTGAAGAAAAGTACCCAGAACTTAAAGTTCCGAGTACTTCCTGGTATGGCAATAGCCATGAGAGAACAAATCATGCTCCTCCTTTACTTTTGAAAAATGCAAGTTCAGAGTTCAGGAAAGGCAGTATGATGGCAATGAAAATAACTGTCCAATCAGAGTTGAGCATGTACAGTAAATTGCATGCTCAACACTAAACACACCTGCAACTTTCAGGCTTGTGAACATGTGCTGACCGATAAATCATATTTTCATCGTCATAACAATATGAACATGTGCAACAACACATCATAAAAGACTGAGAGATGAATTAGACAAAAATGTATTTACACATGCAATGCAGACAGTGCCTGAGCTAAATGAGCTGGGAAAAAATACTTTGTTTAGTGTCAGGCTGCTGCCTCTCTCTCACACAACACAGCGACAGCACAGAGGCGGCGGTGGAGACCAGTGAGGAGTAAACTTTTTACCGGAGCTGACAACATCTACGGTCGTAGCTCTGTGAGTGTAATCACATCCTTTGTGAATAAAAAAGCAATCAGCGTCCTTCATCAAACCACCTGTTCAACAAGATTTAAACATGTAGAAAGCTGCATTTTCAACTTCTCCCATACACCGCGGTTTGTTTTACATGAGCGCAGCGCGCTAACATTAAGCTAATCGTGAACTGTTATGAACAAGTTAAAAGGAACGTTTTCTGTGTGTAGACTGCAGCTTCATTTGCCACAAACATTTGTT
>NW_019179182.1:501454-544711 GCF_002260705.1 Seriola dumerili
TGCCCCCCACCCCCCCCCCCCCCCCCCCCCCCCCAGCTGTGTTACCTGCAGCAGATAGAGGAGGACAGACGAGATGACTGATAGTGACCTTTGTCTGTGTTCTTCATTCAGCTTCACTCAGCAAAACTGTAAATGCACACTTCAATATTTGTTTATTTATCGCAAGTCACATCGTCATTGCAGTATTGAACAGTGTTATCAAACACTGCAAATTTTCCTCATCGTGCAGACCTATTGTGAACTCCACCCAACAGTGAGGAACAATCCACAAATTAATATATTTCCAATGAATAATGATACATTTCTTAGCTGCCAATAGGGCAAAACCCTAGTGTATATATTTTATGTGAATTTCAACTGTGTCATCTTCTAACACCTAATAACAAGATCAAGAATTTAAAAATATATCATAATATATTCAAAATATGGATAGACAATCCCAAGACTTTGCTGCAACACCATTCATCNTTGCACATTTGCACTTGGTGAATAACCACACTGTACAGTTTACATTATTGAAAATCAACTGGAAAAAGACGTGATGATGTGTATGTGTGTATGTCATATTCTCCTTCTCCTCCTCTAAGTGTCCTTGAATGCAACACAGACCACTTGTTTGATTTTGATATAATACAATGTGTACTCTGTGATGGACTGGTATTTCAAGTTGTGATTCCTTTTAATGTAAATTTTAGTACGTCAAACAGACATGTTAAGCTTGTGGTAGACAGGCTCAAACTCAGCTCAGTGGAGAATCAGCAGACCCTACAGGCCTGTGTGTGTGTGTGTGTGTGTGTGAGTGTGCGTGCGTGTGTGTGTGTGTGTGTGTGAGATAAAGTCTGTGGTCAGACATGTGATTGCTGATGCCAAAGTCTGGATTTATTTTTTTTAAATGGGTCAGAGAAACAGAAATACTCAGGAATACTAGGAATACTTAGTGTTTAATGAGTGTAAAAGTAACTTTCATTCAAAAAGCCCAAAGGAAGACCCCAGGACCCTAGATTCTGGTAAGGTTAATTTACATATCCCAGAAAGAACTACTGTAAGTAATTTGGTACTAATTTCTGTACAATTCAGTAAATATAGATGATAAAGTTTCCAATAGTCATTTGGTGTCCTTGTGGTTAAGACATCCCATATAACTGCAATGTTCCTTGTTCGATTTAGCCAGCAGTGGTCTTTATTTACTCTCTCTCTTTCTCCCTGCATCTCCTGCCTGTATCTCTACTGTTTCTATAAAATAACGACAAAATGACAACAAAAAAATGTACCAGGGTTTAAATGGAGGTCTGTCAGCTCTTTTAGTCAGTAAGATTTATTTAATTCTTTAAAGGAAATTCTTCTGGAAATCATCAATCTGTCTCAAAAGAATGACATTCTGGAGATACATCTGCTTGCTCTCTTTCCACCACAACTGTGTTATACCTGGAATGCTAAAGTCCTAAAGAAGAGACCAACCAGCAAAAAGCATCTCCATGTTAATATCTACTGTGCAGAACAATCTGATCAACACCTGTGATTATAATGAGCCATTCATAAATCCTTTATAAGGGTTGTCCTATTGTAAAGTGGCACCAAAAACTCAAATGATAACTATGACAACATACCTTAAAGGAGAGTTAAGTAGGGGAAAAAGATTGACGCATTACAAAAGCGCACTTAAGTTTGCCGATCCCCACAATGATATGAATTAGGAATGGTATGAAATATGAATACAATATGACCTCATAAAGGCAGAATTAACAACAGCATGAGATTATCTTCCAGTTTTAACAGAACTTTGTGTGTTTTAGGACTTCCCTCCAGGTGATATCAGGATGTTTGGTGTGTTCATGCCTGAACCGGGATGCTGGCGTCAAGCTGAGGACAGGTACCTCACATCTCCACGTAGACCATATGATCATGTGACCAAACAACTGACCACAGCTTTACCTCATGGGTATAATTGGAAATGACAAATGAGAGACTTTGTCAGTCTCCTGTTATCATTTTTTTCATGTTCGTCAACTTTATTAGTATGAATTTCAACTAAATGTGACTTAAGGACCTGCTGTTTGTTTGCTGATGAGAGTAACTGAAGGATCACGGGAATTCAGATCTGTTGCTGTACCAACTGTTTAGTTCCCTTCCATAATAGGTTGTGTGTGTGCGCACGCGCACGCTTCAGGCTTTTTGCTATTTTAAAATCAACTGTGGCCTTATGAGTCCATGTGCCCTGCTGCTGACATCAGAGAGGAAAGATAGGAAGTAAGGAATGAGAACAAGGACGGAAAGGGAAAGAAGAGAATGAACAGGAGATGAAACAGAAGAAAAACAGAGGAGATGGAGTTAAAGGAAGAGATGAAGGAAGGCAATGAATGGAGGAAAGTTACAGATGGGAAAAAAATGAAAAGAGGAAAGAAGGTGTTGGGAGAAAAGGAGAGGAAACAAGAAGAGGACAGGAGGAAGGAGAGGAGGAATAAGGGAGGAAATGAGAGGGAATGAAAAGAGGAGGGGGTGTTAGAATAGGGAGTAAAACAAGCAGAGGCAAAGATGAGATGGGATGGAGAAGGTGAAACAAAGGATCGGAAGGGAAGAAGGACTAAGGGGAGGGAAGAGAGAGAGAGTGAAAGGAGAGATCTGTAGGAAAAAGTGATGAAGGAGGTAGGTGAAAGGAATGAGACGGGTAGAGGAGTTGAAAAGATTAAGGACAGGAGGTGAAAACAATAGTATGTTCCTGCAGTACTGGAGATTGCAGATTCAGGACCACAGTTTCAGGACTATATTTCTTAGACCATAGTTCGCAAAAACTGCCAAAAAGGGTTATTCTGTCCAAATACTACTTTTTGTGTAAGTACTTTCTGTCTTGTGGTTGCATGTAGTTGCATGTTAGGATGTTTGTGTAATTTGCATAATTAACTTTCGCATTGGCATAATTAGGTAGTTATCAGATAAAATAAAGATGGAATCATATGCTATGGCCTGTGCAGTCACTAGATCTCGACCAGATATTTGAAAGGTTGGAGAGAGGCAAGACACAAGGACAACTCTGGGTATAGATTCAAGATTATTTATTGTATATATCATTTATACAATAATAAACAATAACAAGGTGAACGACCCCCGCAAGTGTAACACTGACAAGTGGAGGTAAAGGACGTGAAAGAACTTAAATGACGAGAGAGAGAGAGTGAGAGAGAGAAAGATAGAGAGCGAGGGAGCAAGAGATTTGAATTGCTCATTACTCAAAACATTAATACTAATTTAATACAAATTTCCCTGCTGCTATAATTTAGTAGTTAAATGTTGCTAATGTAAGATTGTTCCTGCAGTAGCCTACACAAGGCTGCAGTTTCAGGACCGTTGTGTATTATTCATAGTGATATATAATTTTATTGTTATAAATATGGTAAATAGCTAAAATAATAGTGATGAGTAATAAAGTAGTGACTTCACCAATCTTCATATATTTATTTATTTATTTATTTATTTATATTTAAGAGCTGTTATACTCACTCTACGATTGTTGTCCATCTTCTTACTGAAATGTGGTCGCAATGCGGACGCAAAAAACTAGGGTCCTCAAACTGCAGCCTCTGGTTCTGCAGGAACAACCTGCAGAGTTGAGAGAGAGGCGGAAATGAATTGAGGAGAATAGAAGAGAAGAGGAGAGGAATTCAGGAGAAAGAGGAGAGGAGGGACAAAAAGGGAAGAAGAGGAGGGGGGACAGGGAAGTGAGGGAACGGAATGAGGAGTAAAATGGGAGGTAGGATCATAGAGGGAAAGAGAGAGCATGAATGTAGATGAGAAGAAGTTTAAGCAGGGAACAAGGAAGGAAGAAAAGAAAAGATATAATGTGGGAAAGAGAGAGGAAGAGAAAGGAGGGGTTAAAAGAAGGATCATGGAGAGGAGGTAGTGGAGCACAAATACAGATGAGATAAGATGAAAAGGTGTGGAATGAAAAGAGGGAAGAGGTAAAAAGAGGAAGCGCAAGAAGGGGGGATGTTTGTCCTAAGAGTGTTGCTAGAGAAAAGGTGATGGGATTATTAGTTTTTTATGATTGCTTACACACTTATTTCAGAACTTGGCTCATTGTGTCAAAACTCCACACACAAGCCAAATAAGACAAAACACTTGGAGCTGAACATCTCCCTTCTGTGTCAAAATGAAATCAAAACCTGACAATCTTCTTTCAAAATGACATTTCTTTAACAAAACCACACACACATGCACCATCTGAATTATACTTTCAAAGCAGCAACTACAGACTGATGAACTTACACAATACTTTTGTCATACAGGCTTCACACAACACAAAAAATAGAAAATACTGGATAGAAAACAGCTCATTTTACCAGAACAGGTTTTTATAGAACAGTAGAATTTACAGGTTGTGCAGCTGCATCAAAGTCCAGGACTCTGTAACAGAACATGTTTACAATAACTGTGAAGATGATGTTAAGTCTGGTGTAAAAAACAGGATTACAATGTCAACATTATCATAAAGGGAGGGGGCTGGAGGTGGCTTGACAGATGGGCAGATGCCCCCCCCCCCCTACAGAAGCTCACCTGAGGTCTATCTGTAGCAATAAGGTTCAGATTGATTGGTGTTCAGTTTCTGTGTTTTTAGGTGTGTATGTTTGTGGTGCAAAAAGAAGTGTTTTCCGAATGACTAAGATTTAAATCTTGGACAAAGTGCTTAATGTAAGAAAAAGTGTGTAGTGTTTTTGCAAGTGTGTGTTATAGAAGTGAAAACAAAGTGTAAAGTAGAAAACGTGTTTGTACTTTAGGTTCTTTTGTTTAAGGCATGGTTTCAAAAGTTATGGTTTTGATGCTTTGGTCCAGCATTCACTTTTAGTGTATAAGCAATTGCATGAAACTGTAAAATGTCATGGGATCATCCCACAGATGTATTAAGAGAGGTGGATGCAGCTGTGAGGTTTTAGTATGGACCTCTACCCACAGAGCAGAACACAGAATGGTGGTAATGCAGCTTTGTTATAAGTTGTGTAGATTGCCAGCAAGAGAGAAATTATTTTGGATTATGCGCTGGGTGAGCAATTTTTATTCAAATGAATGGGGGCCATCCTGAATTCATATATAATTTCCACAAAATGGTTCATCCTCCATTTTGTGGAAGTTATATAATAAGACATATTGTCTGCAAATCTGACATCACAGAATTTCATAAATATCTGATCTGTAGATGTAGAAAAGTACTTCTGGTGACAGTACACCAGTGTTCGTCCCAATTTTAGGCCCAACACTGCTCTCCCCTCATCCCATCATTTTCCTGAAATATTTTTCTATGTGCTCTTATTTTGATTGCATATTGTTAGATGTTCTTCTTGTTTTGTTTTACCTTATGTACAATAACAGTAAATAAAGTGGAATGAACTCCTCTCAGACACTTCCATGACTTGAACTGAACAGTATAACTGTCTGGTTATCCGTCTGTTTAAATGTTCCTGCCTCTCTTAATTCTTTCTTCATCTGCCTTTCTTTCAGACCTGTAGATATCCAGGTGTCAGAGAGCCTTGTCTCTCCTCAACCATCCCAGAACAGTCTGAACACCGTCCAGCCTCAAGGTTAGTAAAGAATTTTAAATTGTTTTGAAAAACCTGTCGAACTTGTAGCCTTGTAGACCCATTGAATTATTCTTTGATTTTTGATTCATGGGTGTTTGATAACTGTTTACTCCTAGCACTGTGACTCCTCTTTGAATTATCTCTCTTACTCTTCTTTGTGTTCTGATCCTAGACCCAGGCTCCTCCTTCATTCCTGTCACTCGTCGAGAGCGGCAAAGGAACATCGATCGCCAGCGAGCCCACAGCACCTCCACCTTGGCAGCCTCCGTTGGCCTGCCCTGCCCCTTCTTCCCACCTGGGACTCAGGATGGTAGTGGCACTGATTGGCAAGCTAGCGAGAGATTGAGCCTGGCCAACCTTGGTGCCATCACCTTCCCAGGCATACTGCAAACCAGCACAGGTGATAGTGATGGCAGTAAGGGCGCTGTGAACACCACTAGCTTTGATGAAACCCTTGTGATGGACAGACAAACAAGGCACAGTTTGAGTGACGCCAGCATATTAGAAGACACTGAAAAGGAGATGTATAGAGGGAGAGCCTACAGTTTAGAGATGAGAGGAGGGCATTCTGCAGAAAACCCCAAACAAGTTTCAGCAGTGATGGCAACACCCCTGTCCCATTCCCAGCTTGCACCCCCACCAGACAGGAAGGAAAGGAACTTTGTGTCATCTCCTTCCCCAACATCCCTATCATCTATCCGCCACCTGTCCTCACTGCGAATCTCTGAGTCCTGTCTCTTCAGCTCCACTGACCAGCAGCAACCTTTAGAAACCTCCACAGTTCTATCACAGGAGGACTTTGATGAGGTCTTCCTCCAAAATCCTGCCTCTCTGTCACCTCCTCCACCAAGTATCATGGAGGACTTTCTTCCTCCTCTTCCTCCTCCTCCTCCCCTTGAGTTGGAGCAAGAAACTGGAAACCAGTCTGTGGAAAGGTTTGTTCAATATTTTTATATTTAAACCTGAATTAAATATTATATTATTATTTTCTACTGGATCTTTCTCTTCTTCCATTTCTCTGTTCTCTTCCCTGTATTCAGTCCTAGTTCTGAATTCTTAAACAACTCCAGCATTCCCACCAGAGAGTCATCCCTTCCCACCCCTCCAACATCCATTTCCTCCTCTGTTTTCCCTCCGCCTGTGCTCTCCACCATCAGCACATTTACCACAACTGAGGACAGCCTAGATTTTGAGTACCAGCCCCTGCCCAAGAGGGAAAAGACATCTGAGGAGCTGCAAGTGGAGGCGCTGGCTCGGCAGCTGGTGGGTACCTATAGTCAGCAGAATACCTTGAATAAATGTTGCTGTAGTGAGGTCCAACTCTACATTTGTCCAAATAGTTCCGACCTAACCTATGTTATTCTGACCTTGCTATTGTCTTTGTCATCATGTCTTTGTTCTTGTCACTAGTCTTCACTCTATCTTTGGCTTCAACCTATTTTTGACCTTTGTTCTGTCTTTACCTTGATCAGTGTAATTCTCACTCTACCTTTGCCATCATACCCAGCTCCAACACTGCATTTGGTATTGTACATAGTCCTGCCTCTATATTTGTTGTAGTATCTAGTTCTGACTGTCTTTGTTTCACTTAATTGTGACTTCACTTTTATCTTCATATCTAGTTCCTTTTTGTACCTAGATCAGACTCCAACTAGTTATAATTTTAATTTTGTTATCATACTTTTACCTTAATCTGTCATAGTCAGTTTACCAAGTTATGACTCTACATTCATCATACTTACTTTGTCTTTGTGCCAAGTTCTGGCTCTACCTTTGTCATACCCAGTTGTGACCCTACCTTTGTTGTTGTATGTACTTCTAATTATTCAATTTTCATTGTATCCAGGTGTTGCAGGACAGCTCTCTGGTGCCCCTCCTGGACACATGGGGGGCTAAATCCACTGTTGAGCTGATGGAGGAGATCTTTCCAAACAGTAAATTAGTTGATAAATCACAATGGCAGCACAGGGGCAGGTAATTCTGACATTGCATGTGTTTTGTCTTTGAATATTCTTAAACCATATCAGTGATATTTTTAACACTAAGACACTGAGTTTTATTATAAACAATTTTAATTTCTTTCCCTCCAAACCATTTAAACGGGAAATGGAAGAGCTTTTTCAATAAAATACACTCCTGGTTTAACCACGCTGGTTTGTTTGTAATGTACACGTAGATGTGCAGATGAATCATATATGCTGTAATCATTACAACTGCTCTGGCACTCTCCACCTTGTTAGTTAGAACAACAGGAAAATGCAGGAGACTGAATTTCCTTTGAAGTGCTTTATGTAAAACAAGGATAAAGACATCCATGTTGACTGTTTATTTCACCACAGGACTAAAATTGAAAAAGGTGGGATTTATGTAACTAAAGTATAAGATGAACATTTGGGGGAAATGATATCCTGTAAACCAACATTATCATTCTTCTTGTCTTGACTGACAGTCTCCTCTTATCTGCTGCTAACACAGAGAAGAAACAAACCTCTGCCATCTGTGCATGTTGTGGCATTTGAAGTCAACGACATCTTAAATGTGTTTTGGTTTGCTGGTGAACATCATGTTCAGGGAAGGAATTTTTCCTCAGAAAAGAACACAAACGATCGTCCACTAATGAAGTAAAGTCAAAATGTGTCTGTTGCACTGTCAGCCAAGAGTCGCAGGAATAGTTTTTTCTGATCATTGTGAAACTCTTGCAGCTACATGCTCGTAATGTTGTGTTCATGCACAATTCCTCCAAGTTCAGAAGTTGGTACAAATTATTCATTCAAATATATTTTTGCTTCAAATAATAAGACCGAATATGATAAGATGATAAGATGATAAAGCCAAGTTGGTACTGGTGGTGGACAGGTCTAGAACCATAAAGGTGGAAATATGATTTCCTGTTGACTAAGCGTTGAAGGTAGTCAGTGTGGGCATTATGAGTCAGGACAGGAGAGACCAGACAAACCTGATCAACACTTCCCAACATGTAAGAGTCACAGGTTTCATTGTCTACATAAGGCTGCAGTTTGTCCTTAATCTTGTTTCATTTGCATCCTCATGTTAGTTGAAGTGACAAATGAAGACAGAAAGACAGGAGGCTCCCTGCAGTATGACCAGCTGAACAACACTGACACTTTGTGGCCAGAGTTGGTATTTGAGGGACGTGCCTGTCAATTAAAATGTTCTGGCATCACTCCTGTCTCATCCTGGTGTGGGTTTCTAATGTGAACTTTATAAAACACAGACTCATTCCCATTAGTCTGTTTTTGTAAAATCAAAGAAATACTAGAATGACAGATCTGGAGGAAATGGTACACAAAAAGAATTTAAAATTTAAGTTTTTAAATAGTTGCCCCCCCCCCCCAGGATCCAAGATGGCATCTGCAATTCTGCTCCAAGGGCAGCAACGGATGGAGAGACAGAGACCAATTTGGATGAGGTTGAGAAAGACCTCAACACCAGAAAGGTAAAAAGAAAAGTATTCTTATTTAACTCTTCACTTGTATTATTATTATAATTATTATTGAATACAAAATCCATAGCAGCACACAAAAATGATGGAGAGGCACAGGCAAAAGAATGAGAAAGAGAGAAAAGGGCCTTTGGGAGTAGTCTCACATTCGGTCCATAAAATAATACTTTCAGAAAAGCAATGTGGACAATAACTACTCTGCCCTTCCATTCCATTACAGCGGTAACAAGTGAAACTCCTGAGTATTTCTGTGTTTCCTTCCCTGTCTACCAGGTGGAGCTGTGTGAGGCTCTGAGGAATAGTGTGGACGCTCTGCAGCAGGAGAAGGAGGTATTGTGTGAGGAGCAGAGGCATCACCAGGCGCTGGGGGCAGGCATCGAAACATTGGTACAGGAACGCCTCAAAACCAATGAGAGGGACAAGTACAGCATGTTCATCGGTACAACATCTGACTGCCACTGTTAAAAAAATTAATGTTTTATTGATATGTTTGATTAATACTCAACAACTGCAGCTTCCATGAAGCTTTGGTGTTATATTGTTGACCTGGTTGTGTCTGGTTGTTGACCTGGTTGTGTTTGCAGGAGATCTGGAGAAAATTGTAAACCTGCTGCTGTCTCTGTGCAGCCGGCTGTCGAGGATTGACAGATCTCTGCTCGCTCTGGAAAGAGAGGAGCTGACACAGGAGGACACAGCAGAGGAGAGGGTGAGACAGGACACCATTCACCACATATATGACTTAATCTGTGTATCTGTTTACCTGTCTGTTTATCTCCCCATCCATTTGCAGTGTTGTGCCACTTCACACTTAAAAAGAACGTTTAAAGTTCAGTTTCATAGATGAAAATAAACTAGTTCACATTCATAGTTAATTTTTTTTAATTTTTAACTAAGTTCACAGTTCCAAAAATGAACTACTTCCCGTTCCCTTGTTCTGTTTTTTTTTTTTTTTAAATAAAGGCTGCTATTCTTTTTAGAACCTCCTTCTACCCACCCATCACCAGCCCCAAATCATTGCCACTCCCAAACTAAATGAATTATTGTATACGACTGAAGAATCACAGACATTAGTTACTTTTAAAATCTGTATATAAATATAATCCGTCTGATTCTTCACTTTTTGTTCATATAACTGCTTCAAATGCTCAAACAAACTGGCGTCAGCAGTAGTAGATGCATCTGTACCGGCTGGACTGCTAAGACCAGCCAAGCTGGGCCGTGTCTATGGAGACGTTATACGGCCGTAAAACTGTCGTAAAACGTGAGCTAAAACTGTCATAAAACGTGTGTTCATCATTTGTAAACTGATTCGTTCAGTTCAGCCTACACTAAGTTCATTGTTGTGCGGCGTTCATGCACAACACTGTCCATCTTTACATCTGCCTGCACAGAACTGATACCAAAGACCTCCTCAAATCAAAGATAATGAGATGAGTCTGTTAATGTTTACTATATCTTTGTTGATCTGTCCCACTCTCGCACTGAAATGATAAATTAATCAGAGTCTTGATGGTTTGCTGTGAACTCACTGAAGTTTTGCTTTAGCCACTTTATGGGCTTTCTCCTCCTCCTCAGGACTCCCTCCATCACAAACGCCGTCTGCTCCTCCGTCAAACTGAAGATGCCTGGGAGCTGAAGGAGAACTTGGACAAGAGGCAGCAGGTGGTCCATGCCATCCTGTCTGGCTACCTCACTGAACCACAGCTCCAGGACTACCGCCAGTTCGTCAGCACCAAACCCTCCATTCTTATTCGCAGACGGCACTTGGAAGACCTTATACGGCAGGGGGAGGAGCAGCTGACACGGTTGGCAGAAAGCCTGCCAGCCAAGCTGGCAGAGGCTCATGGTTGGTCAAGATCCTATCCGTTCTCATTGCCAAATCCTGTGCCCTGCTCTTCTCCATTTCCACCACTGCTTCCACAATCTGTGATGCCAGGTCCTGTCCCCTCAGTCAGGTCCACCACTGTGACATCACTGTGATGTCATGGACATGCCACTGCTACAGGTCGCAGTGAAGGATGGGAAATGAAGAAAAGATGATTGGCTCCCTAAAAACGCTCTCTGAGCTTGAGTGATGCTCTAAGCTGAAGATGTATCACATGAAGGAAGAGCCTAAATTGGGTTCTGTCCACACTGAAAAAACTATGCAGGATTCATATATGAAGAAGAAAAGCCTCTAATGTGCCTCATTGTACTCACACCCGACTGTATATTACACCTTTATTCACCTCAACATCAACAATCAGCGCAGTGTGAACTCAAACCAGCTGCTGCAGATGTTTCTAATCATCCTCTGCTCTGAAAGGTGATTTTTTGTTTGTCAAGTTGGAAGTTCCCAAGAAGGTTAATTGTCAAAGCTTTAAAGGACAATTCTAGTGTTACAGGTACCTACCAGGAATTACCTGTAGATTTCCAACTCTTATGTTCAAAATACATGATATATTTGCTTTCAGTGTTTAAATATTCCTCGCAGTAAAGCCAAGAAAAATCAGCTTCAAATTATGTTCATTTTGCCAGATAAATTAGAAATACCCTACATTTTCATAAATATTACCAAGGGCCACCCACCAAGGTAGTACCACCTCTGAGAACTCCTCCACAGAAGATGGTTAAAAAGTAGGTTAGAAGGAAACCAGAGTTAATAGTAGAAATGCTTTGTAAAAAAGTCCTTGACACACTGGATTTGTCTTTGAACAACCCTAACGGTGCTTTCAGGAATTTAAAACATTCAGTTGTTCCTCTAAAAACTCGACGTGAGTAGGTCTGTCATCTCTCATAGACAAAATACTATCATCTGTAAAATATTGTCATCTTGTCAAACTTTTTAGAGATTTTCACCAGAACTGCTCAGCTTTCGCACATGTACAGTCAACTTACAAAAATTAATTAACACCAAAATTGGAGGGAGACTGCCACTAACAACTCTATGCACAGATCTAGAAGGGGAACCATTTTAAGAAAACTCTTATCACTGTCACATCATATTGTAACACTACTACTGCACTACTGTCTGTATGTCTGGAGCTTGTAGCAATTTTAGCCATTTACTGTTTGAAGCTGAATTTACACTGAATCATAAACATTGTTCTGTTATTCCTCTTCAAAAGTTTCCTGTGATTGAACATTGGATGTTCCAAAAAAGGAATTTTTCAATACCTAAATTGGAAATATTTTCAGAGTTTAATTTTGCATTTTAATGCTTGTTGGTCCAAAAACTGATTATTTTATGTTCCTGTTGATCAGTATTGCAGTTGTGGCTCTTGTAACATGCTGAACAATTACTTTCATTAATAACAGAAATAGAACATTTACCAAACCTAAAATATTTATTTTTATTATAATTTTTTATTTTTATTTTGATTACATGAAACACAGACAATAAGCCTGTACTCAAACTTGAGAAGATGGAACCAGCAAATATTATGATTGGTAAATAATGTAAACAACTAATCAATCATTAAAATTAGTGATAAATATACTGCTGATCACATAATTAAACGAATAAACCGACCAGGTGTTTCGTGTGTGGTTAAATGTCTCAGCTGCACATTGTAACACTGAGAGGAGTTCAACACTCCTTTTATAAAATTCTGCATATCATATCTGTTTCAGAAAATAATAGAACTTGAAATTCTTCATTTAATCTCTGCCTGAAGGTTTGATTGAGTCAAATTATTAGCACTTTGTCTGCTCTGCCAGTCACCGTTTCAGTTACTGATGTCAGTCTGTGTCAAGCCCAGAGATAAACCTGATGACATCACTTTAGCCCGTTTTCCAAAAAACTCGCTAAGACCCGCTAACATCGGGCTTTTGTCGGCAATGAAAAAGGGTTCAATCGTCATTCACACCCGGGTATGACTGCAGTAGACAGGTATTTATCGGCTCCGATTGGCATTGATGTAAACACAACAACCGGGTAAACCCGCTAATTTTCACCACTTTTCCTGCTGTAACGTCTTTTAGAGCACAGACTGTAGACAGACCTGTCACCTGTCGAGCACGATGCTGTTAAACCACAAACACCGCGGCTACACTGCAAGGTGATGAAAGAGTGAGCAAAATAAGTTTTCAAAACACACAATCACCGATAGAAGCGTCTCATGTAACAGATCTGTTTTAACAGTTTACACAGCGGCTAGCAGCTCACTGTTCTTCCCCTGCGTCTGAGTGTGCTCTGTAAATGCATGTGATGACATCACTCCTTGCAGTTGTGTGCGTAAGGTCCGAACAGAAAGACAAACTCGACTGGCAGTGGAAAAGGTGTCAATCGGCTTTTATTACCGGGTTTACATGCTTATACCTGCTAATTTAGGTGGGAATAGGGTATGTGACATCATCAGTGTTATTTTATCCTCTAAAGCTACAGAAGACGTTATACACCTGTTTTCACAGGCTCAGAAGCATTAACAATGACAGTGCCACTTCATTGTTATTTAAATTGTCCTACTCATGGATTATTAATTGCAGTATTTTTTGTGGTCATGAAAAGTTAACACTAACAAAAATCATTGTTTCCACCAGGGTGAAGTATTTATTCATGTCTAAATAATACATTTTGCAAATATGCGGTCAGATGAAGTGCAGTAGATAGGAAAAGAACAAAAGGTGCACCATTCAATTGTCAAAAACGCTAAAATATTACACAGCATTCAACAACAATCATTTTGTGACATCAAGTCTTATTTAGAATTTCTTGTCATTGCCTTTATTTGATAGCGCACTGTTGTCCTCTCTGGGCTCCCACAGTTTTCTAAAGAACACATTCTACTCACTCAAGTCTTTCAACTGCCAATGAAAGATCAGGTTTATACACAAGTCACATGTTTTATAAAACTTTTAACACTTTTGCCACGTAGCAGGTGCCATAAAGAATATATGTTCTGCGGGGTAAATATTTATTATGTTATTAACAGCTTCTCAAACAGATTAAGTATTGATCAGTAGAGGGTTTTTTTTTTTTTAACCTGTTTTCACTCTTTAAGAGCACCTTTTAAATATTCTCCAAACATAACAGCACACAAACAGCCTTATGTCTTCATTTAAACACAGATTTTTATTATTGATATTGTTTTATTCTTGTTATTTTCAGAGGCACAACAGAATATCTCAGACATGTCTTGGTTTATGTTGAATTAAATTCAATGTTTGCTTTGAAAGAAGGATGATTGTAAAACAGCTCCTGACCTTTGAAAAATAAATGTATTTTGTAAATGCTTTCAGACTTTGTATTCACTTCAAGATGTTACACAGGATAAAACAAGGCCAAAGCAAATTTTTCCTGATGCCTGTTGGACTCAGACATAATCAGGCTGATATTGTGTATTGTGATCCATTAAACTGCAGGATGTTGTGTAATGTGAAAGTAGTCACTTATAGTCATGAACCTATACACTGTAAAACATGACAAAGGAAAGTTGTGGTATGAACTAATCTTTTCTTGTTAACTTAATGTAAATATGTAAATTTTGTAAATTTCAGGTTAATTCAACTTGACTTTAGATAGATAGATAGATAGATAGATAGATAGATAGATAGATAGATAGATAGATAGATAGATAGATAGGGGAAGGTTTACACTGGGAAGCTTTGGGATGCACTCATCTTTCTCTGATGGAAACTGGAAAGTCATTGATACCCAAAATATTTCAGAAAAATATTGGAATTAAATCAATATTTATCTAAAAGATAATTTTATACAGGTAGGTGTGTGGGCAATGACATGGCCCTCATCACATTCATGGCATAGTGAGCTTGTGAAAGAAAAAATCACCTCCATGCTTCTTTGTCAACATGTTTTTATTTGCCATCTTATTCTAATTATAACCTTAATTTTCAAATATCAAGTAAAATTTAAAAAAAAAACTTGTCCTGTTTTCTCAGGTACACAGTGCCAGGTTCATTCCAAAATACAATGTAACCTCTAATTTCATCATATGTGTGTGAAAATAGTTAAATGTCTTTGAGGTAATTTATGACTTCATGGAACACATGGAACTGTCATTTGTAGGTTTGTGGCATTCCATCCATCCCGGGCTCAAAATGATGCTACAATCGTTTGGGAGTGTGGTTTGGCCCAATCCCAATGTCCCCCCTAAATCCTAGACCCTGAACCCTCACAGACTTAAAGGTGTAATGTGTAAGATATGGCCGGATGTGGTCAGAATTTTAGTTTGTTAAAATGTTCAAAAAAATTAACTAACACTATCAATAGTATGTGAAGGAGCCACAGTGATGGTGTCATGACCAAGACCTCCATCTATTGTATTTCAGAGATATCTACTGAAATGAGCATGCTAACCAACTAGCCGTGTCCCGGGCCGTGTTGTAATACCACTTTATAACACTAAATGCTGCGAGTTAGTGTAGCATCTAGTCTGCCCTCATTCACACGAAGAAGAACTTCCTCCAGAGCTTGAAGTTACGCTACAGCTCCCAACTAAAAAAAAACCTCCCAACTAGCATCACAGAAACGCAGAGATGTCTGAAGCACCTAGAAAGCAATTTTTATCTCCATCCCAAAAGGACACTCCAACAAGAAACCACATTCAATGGCAAAGTAAAGAAGAAAACATTAGAAAATCCTGGTGTTTTTTTTCCACTGCTGGAGACAGCTCCGGGTAAAGAGATGTGGTTTGATGCCGAGCTGCAACTTTTCTTTTACACTGGTGAGTAAAATCTAATGTATGTCTGTAGCGTAAAGTATAATTATTGCAAATGACAAACGCTTTAGGTGGCATAAATGTATGATTGATGATGTTGACAGATGTTTTAGCGATTTAGTAGAATTTAGCCTGTTCCTGTGGCTGTTTTAACCAGCTGGATGTGTCCTAACATGTTTGAATATGAAGAACATGTATGATCTAAACTGATTGTCCTATCACGTTTGTCCGTATCAGGACCAGAATTCCAGTCCAGTCATCCCCAGTGATGTACCAGCACCTGCCTTTTCTTCTGCCTCTTGCCTCATCAATCATCAACAACCACATTACAGTAACACCTTGGAGTATTATTCCTGCACATAAGAGATATTGTTTAGATCTTTTGCACATCCTGCTCAGCAGTTTTTTCAACACTTTTGTACAGTTTTTTTCGTTGTTGTAATTAAAAACCTACCTGGCAATAAACCTTATTTTCTGATTCTGCCTTTGTGATGATGTCATCATCCCCTTCCTCATGCTGCTGTAGCCTGACATGCAGTATCCCCTTGCCTTCATATTTTTATAGGTAAATAAAACCACACTGTATTACATGTACTCATAATTTGTTTCAGTTCTATCAACAATTTTAACTATCAACAACAAATGCACATATAAATAAGAAATTATAAAGAACATGGGGAAAACAACAACATGATTAACTGGAGAGGGGAAGAGGTGAAATGCTGCCATCCATGGAGGTGGATCAAGTAGCACGATCTTACACGTTACACCTTTAATTGACGTCACCTGGTGAGTCATTGCGTGAGAGGCTGCAAGGGCTCAAAATGGTATAAAGAGGAATGGGACAGCACTTATATCATGTTACCTTGACGATGCCAAAACATTTACATTCAATTGTGGCTTTGGGACTTTTAATTGTTCATTTTTATTGCCTCCCTTTGCTGTTTGTATACAAAAAAAATGATGTTGGATCAGACCTGATCTGGCTTTATAACCTCATTTAAGGGTCATTAGTTTGGAATTACACTCAATGTGGTTGACCCTTCACACGAACGCGCAAACCTGGTGAGAGTGGGTAGGGGGAGTGTGTAGGGGCAAGATTGGAATTGGGCCTTTGACTTTTCACTGAAACATCCGGGTTACCTGCAGGAATGCAGCAGGTTGGGCTGGGGTTAAACACCTGAGGTGGGCGGAGCTTCATTTCTGTCTGACAGAAAAAACACCGACCTTTGAAACTAGCAGGGAGGGAGAGAGAGACAGAAAGCAGATACATTAAGAGCAGAATGGCTACAGATTTCACTCAGGACGCGGTGTTACATTTCCTCCAGAGCAGCGGAAGCTCGGTGAAAAACTCGGATCTGCTTCTGCACTTCAGAAACTTCATACGGAATCATGCAGACCAGGATCGAAACCGGGAGCTCTTCAAGAAGTTCGTCAACTCCGTGGCGACTGTCAGACAGCAGGACGGCGTCTCTTACGTCGTTCTCAGGAAGAAATTCAGAAGACACATCCCGGGCGACGGTGGAGGGGGCTCTTCCGGGCCGCCACGATTCCCCGGCGGGAGGAACACTGAGCTCTCCCCGGAGAGCACCAACCTGAGCCCGGCTATGTGCATTGAGAAGCCTAGACTGAAACCACAACTTAGGGGGGCGACAACACCCGCCCCGCCGGGAGAAACCTCAAAGAAAACAATCCTACCTGCGGCTGGAATCATATTCAACAACAACAGCAACAACAACAACGTGGAAACGAATTTGAACCTGAAACAGCAACAGGTAAACAGCACATTTGAACAGATCTCTGTGAAAACAGAACTGGATGAGCCTCCTATTCCAAATCAGTGCACTAAAGTGGCAAAGCAAGGGGTGGGTTTTGGCCTGCTTCCTGGGATCACACCAGTGGTGCCTGCAGTCAGACATCATGGAGAAGCCAGCCAACAGGTCCCAGTCCCTCAAAGCCTCAGAGGGAGGGAAGCCTGTCTGTGCGCTGAAGGAGGTCTTCATCAAGAGCCTCCTCTTCATACTCAGGTTGCTCCACGCCGCTTCAGACACAGGCAGAGCTACAAATCAGCTGTTTCTTATGATGAAGATGAGGAGGAAGAGGATGAGGTCACAGTGAGGCAGGGTTCAGCAGGAGGACTGTGGCCCCCGAGTGCTCCTCTAGGAGACACAGGGAGGGCCATCTCCGCCTCCTTGCCATGCATCATAGACACACCTGTACCTCCCTCAGTTGTCTCCTATTCCTCCTCCTCTTTATCAGAAAGGAATCTCCCGGAGATTTACATCCAGGATGTGGAAGTGCTGTCCCCTCGTGACCCGGGTTGGAGCTTTCAGTCAGGGATAGGGCTGAAAGGACAATGGATGGGGACAAGGCTGGAACACATGTCTGTATTGGCGGAGTCAACATCGATCAGACCCAACCAGCCTTCAGAGGCAGTGCGCTACACATCATCTCCAGGCCGAGCTAAAGAGGCTTCGCCTTACCACAATATCTACCTGGACTGCCAATACTCACAGGCCTCAGGTGTTCAGCTTGAACCAAGGCCGGGGCTTCATCAAAGCCAAAGGTCAGAGCTGTCATCTAGCCCCAGCCTTATCCTCTCCCCCGCATCTCCTGTTAGCTTCTCCAGCAGCGAATGGCCACTGTCTGGCTCCTCCAGAGGATCAGGGTGGAACAGCAGCTATGAGGATCTACAGGACAAAGCAGGTACGGCAACAGTCTGTGTATCAATATTACATATTGTGTCCTACCGCCAGAAAAGCTCACTGGAGCACCAAGGTGTATGAATCCACTGCTGTAAATAGTCCAAACTATGGCTGTACAATATGCAAAAAAAGTAAAAAATTAATGATCATTTTTTCATTCCATTTTCACTGAAAAAAATATAAAAATGATGTGATTTTCGTTGGACTTGTACCAAACAAACATGTTCCTTTATGTCTTGAGAATATGATTTGTAGGTCGGGGCGTCTCTGTGGCACCACAACACCCATGGTGCTAACACCACAACAATGTTGTGACACATTTTACCTTTATCAAAAAAAAATGCAGTTCCTAGGATTTGGATATAGAGATTTTGATTATATTTTGATCAACTGTACAGCCCTAGTCCAAACAGGTACACAGTTTACTCTTGTGTGAGTTGTATTTGCTAAAATCTACAGTCACCAGCTGTTGAAGCCAGACTGTCAATGTTAAAGGTAACATGTACATAACACAATGTTGCAAGAACTTTGAATAAAACACTGTCTAAAATATTTTGGTATTTGGCTGGTTTTGATCAGTGCTAAAGAATTATTTCAGTAAGACAATATCAAAAAGTACTGATGTTAAACATTATATATATAAATATATGAAGACATGTAGCTCAGACACCAAAAGATATGTTTTTTTGCTGTATTAATCTTACAGTG
Source organism: Seriola dumerili (assembly GCF_002260705.1). Taxonomy (NCBI): domain Eukaryota; kingdom Metazoa; phylum Chordata; class Actinopteri; order Carangiformes; family Carangidae; genus Seriola; species Seriola dumerili. Next base: position 520,557 of record NW_019179182.1, read on the forward strand.
TAGTAAAAAGGACCAATATTTTTGCACAACCAGGACACAACAGGATTCTTGCGATAAATGCTTACAAGGTCCTCCCCTTATATTTGAGGTTTTACGTCCACTATTAAGAAAGTTTGACTTTTTTCCCTTGAAGAACAACAAATGAAAAGGTTTTCATAAGCTGTATGTACATTGTTTTGTTGCTGTTTTAGAGAGCAGAAATGGACTAGAAATAGTATTAATTGTTATGTGTCATCAGGTGAGACTGGGCACATGGCTCAAATCCAGGAAGTACTCCAGGGAGCCCAAGGGCCAGCAGGCCATCTCCGTCTCCATGACGACCAGGATCTCACTCTTCAGTATCACTCCAATGCCCATCTCAACAACAACCAGGACCCTACAGTTCGAGTGTTACCATGGCACCTCTCGACAGGTCAAAGCTTTTTCTAATGATCTTTTATATAGTGAATGAGCTGTTAGTCATAAGCTGTTGGATATGACATCTGACAGGTCATACTGTATGTCTGTGATCATAATAATATTAGTATGCTCTTTTATTTAATAAGCCATAGATTTGAAGAGGGGAGACAAAAAGAAGATTTTTACATAAACTACCTATCTCCATTACGGAATCAGAATTTTTTGCCTCAAAATATGAGCTATTAACAGTTGTGCTCAAACTACTAGCTGATTGATCAACAATTTGATAAGTGATTGTTAGTTCATTATTATTTATTATTAATTATTAATTTTCTCTCCAAGAGAAAACTATTCACATGAACACAGCTGAATAATCAAATGAATGGCAATTCAGTCTGATGGGCTACATCCATGTCATCAGTTGCTGACACACTAACATGACACATTAACACAAAATATAGCATTAAACATGTCATTCCCAATGTTAGCATAACATTTTACAGCTATGATAGTAAGTACAGCAGACATTGCTGACAGCATTAGCATGTTGCAACATGAGATAACTACTACATACAGTATATGAAAAGTAAAGGACTTCTGATATTATTAATCTTTTGCAACATGCCCGTTACATGTTCCAACAGCCTCTTGTGCTGTTATTGCTAAAACAGTAAATACTGCTGCAACATATCTGTTACATCGATTGTACAGCTGTTGTGTAGTCTGTTGTAACATAGGGAAGCAAGAAAAGTGAAAGTAGACAGGGTTTGAACTTCTCTGTTAAGTGCTCTTCATCATTCTTCACACAACTACCTCTTTGTTTTGTGTGTCCAACTGTGTGAGACACCATAAATGCCTTTTAAAGAGAAGTGTACACTGTTATTCACATTTGCCTACATCATCATCGCTCTCAATAAAGTTATTTGACGTGGGGTTGTGTGAGGTATAGTCAGTGGTATTACCTGCAGTAGAGTCGGATTAGCGTGCTGCCAGTTTGGAGAGGCAGCTGGAGCACTGGCACAGAAGCTGAACGATGTGCTACATTTTTTCAACCGTTGAACTACCGTATTCCTACACACAAGCACAACTACGCTTAGCTCTGTGCATATGATTTATTTATAGAAATTTCAACACAATAAACACAAATACAGTAATACAGTATACAATCCCCACATGTATAACTGAATAAATGAAATAAAAAAAATGTAAAATGAGGTAAACATTGGCATAGGAAGTAATGACAAGAGGATTGCAATAATACAACCACAAGAAAGAGAAAAATAAATAAATAATAATAATTAAATAAATAAAACAGAGACAAAGTACAAAAATACATCCCAAAAAGAAAACAAAACAGACAAACTATATATTACCAGCATGAGGAAAACAGGAGGTAGCCATGAGGTACAGTTATATCAGTACAGTACAGGGTGTGTACTGTCAGCCAATTGGAGGGACCTGACGTGTTCTAAGAAGGGCAGCCAGATTTGAGAGAATTTAACATTAGAGCCACGAAGAGAGTGTTTAATTTTTTCTAATTTCACAAAATGTAGGGTATCCTTTTATCCAATGAGTATGAGGGGGGGGACGAGGACTCTTCCAGTGCATCAGTATAACACGCCTCGCCAGCAGTGTGAGAAAGCTACAAGTTCAACAAAGTGAGACGGCAATGAATAGTCAGTGGTTAGAACACCAAACAAGCCAACTAGGGGTGAAGGATGAATATTAACAGATGTGATGGATGAGCGTGAGTCAAACAGAGATGTCCAATGCAGAGATAGAGTGGGACAAATCCAAAACATGTGAGAAAGAATAGCTGGTCCTAGGTGACATTTATCACAATTTGGATCAGTGCCAGAAAAGGATGCGAACTAGTTTGCTTTTAGACCAGTGGACGACTTTTCATTGGTAAAACGCTGTGATGGGCACAGATTGATGATGTGGACATGTTTCAAAACTGATTGCCTCAGTCTCTATGTCCATATTGAGATCCTCAGACAACTTTTTTACGTTTTACAGGTGAATTCAGGCCTTTGACATTCCAACTAGTAAATCTTAAAGCACCTGTTGGTGCTGCTGAAGTGTAAGAACTTAACATATAATGATACTTTGGGACCTGAGCAGGTGGCATTCCTGCACACTTCTATCCCTGTGACTGGCACCGTCTGTTGTCTAGCAGTACATAGAGAGAGGGACATGACTGAGTGGAGTTTGTTGAGTAAAGAAGTAGCACGCTGGTGGAAAAAATAGAAAACATGAAAAAAAGAACTAAATGGAAACCCCTAACTGAGAAAACATTAAACATATAATCCAACCCCCTCCCATCCCTCCCCTTAACTCAAACCCAAGCCCAGTTGCTGCAAAAGAGCACTTAAGATCACGCTGATATACCTATGAACAAAAGTTGAACCTTTGTAAATACCTCAAACGAAATGCGTCTGGCATATACACGTGTTTTTCCTTTTTAAAAGCATTGAATTCTCTATTGTAGTAACCTGTTGGAAATATGCCTGAAAAGACTATGTTGATCTTACAGAAAATAGGTGCCTAAATATATACATATACGCTCCCTCTGGATACTCACAAATTCACAAATAGTATAAAAATACATAACTAGTAGTCTGGGAAATGACTACTGTAAAGCAGTGCCAAATAATCTCCCTTCAAAATAAAGGAGATTAATAGTCTAATAAAAAGTCCAATAAGAAATACTGACTGTGAGAAAAGCACAATTAAGATGCTGTTAGTGTCTGTATGGTAAACAGCCCATTAAGAGGAGAGGCATGGTAATAAAAAAAATTTAAGTAAATAAAAAGAAAACAATGAATGGCACTGCACTAACAATAAAAGGAGAGTGTGTCAGTTAACATGCCGACAGATCTGTGTCCAAGCCCTGGACAAACTTGACAGCCTCCGAAGCAGACAGGAGCCAAGTCCTGTCCCCATTAGGTAGGGTGATGTGCAGCTTGGCTGGGAAGAGCAGAGCTGGCTTGTACCCGCACCTATACAGCTCAGCCATGGGGTCTCTGTATTCTTCAACACGTCAGGGCTGTAGTCGTCATAAAAGCGGATCTCATGGCCTTTGTAGGTCAAATCACCCCACTTGCAAGCCTCGCAGATCGCCTGGTCTTTAACTTGGAAGTGGTGGAAGCGCAGGATGACAGGTCGTGGCCTCCCTCCCGAAACAGGTTTGGTTGCAAGGCTCCGGTGTGCTCGGTTTAACTTGGGGTGTGAGTCCGTGCCGAGGACATCTACAAGAAGTTGAGAAAAAAACGTGGATGGATGGGGCAGCTTCTGCTGATGCCCTCCAGGTCTGCATCATTGTAAAATTGAAATGATGCGCTGGCAAGTGGCAGAAAGTTTGCGTAGCTCGTAGTTTTTTTGCAATATATTTGTATATTATATGTATATTAGTATATTTTTTTGTTGATTGATGTTTTTTATTCTACATCGTTGTTTCGTCTGACTATGTTGAAAATAATGTACACAAAGGAAGAACTCCTGGCTTTAAAGTGTACCAGATATGGAGTTAAACATCCCATACCGGCTGAGCTGAAGTAGCCGTAATGTAGATGGCTAGGATATGGAGATATAAGCCTTTTCTACCAACGATCCTTATGGGAAATGTCAACTCCCTGGCTAACAAGTGTGATAAACTGGAGGCACTTGTGAAGAACCAGTGAGCATATTGTGAGTGTAGCCTCATGTGTTTCACGGAGACCTGGTTAAATGACAACACTCCTGACCATTGTGTGGATTTACGCGGCTTCACTGCAGTACAAGCGGACAGAGACGCTGGAGCAAGTGGGAAGAATAAAGGTGGAGGACTGGTTCTGCTTGTGAACAATAGATGGTGCAACCCTGGTCACATCACAGTGAAGGAGAAGATCTGCTGTCGGGATATTGAGCTGTTGGTAATTGGTCTTAGACTGTACTATGTACTGAGGGAGTTCTCACACATCGTTGCCATTGTTGTTTACATCAAACCACAAGCAGAGCTTGCAGTTGCGTGTGATGTCATTCACAAGACCGTTGCGAGAGTACAGACCCAGCACCCTGATGCATTCATTGCAATATCGGGGGATTTTAACCATGTCACTCTCACCTCTCATCTGACTGGCTTCACTCAGTATGTTGACTGTCCCACAAGGGAAAATAAGACACTGGATCTGTTGTATACAAATGTCAAGGAGGCCTACACTGCTTCAGCTCTACCACCATTTGGCAGATCAGATCATAATCTGGTTTTTCTTCAGCCTTCCTACAAGCCCTGTGTACTGAGGCAGGCTGCAACCATCCGCTCATTCAGGAACTGGACCCCGGAGGCCAGTGAGTGTCTAAAAGACTGTTTTGAGTTCACAGATTGGAATGTCCAGTTGGAGTCACAGGAAAATGATAAAAGCAAACCTGACCTTGATAGAATGGTTGAATGTACCACAGACTACATTAACTTCTGTATGGACACAGTAATACCAGCAAGAACTGTACACTGCTTTCCAAACAACAAATCCTGGATCACAGTGACATCAAGACCCTCCTCAACCAGAAAAAGGAGGCCTTCAGGGATGGAGAAAGGGAGAAGCTCAGGTGTGTGCAACATGAGCTGAAGAGGAGATTAAATCAGGCAAAGGAGGACTACAAAAAGAAAGTAGAGAGGAAGCTACAGCACAACAACACCAGAGAGGTGTGGAAGGGGATGAGGACCATCACTGGCTATAAGGACAACAGCCAGGCAACATCAGGTGATGTGGACAAGGCAAATGAGTTCAACCTGTTCTACAACTGGTTTAACATAGCCTCACTTGTTCTCTTTCCCACTGCTTCAGCTGCAGCTTCTCCTACGGCATCTCCTCCACAACCTGACACTGCAGCTGCAACTCCCTCCACACTGGGAACAAGTCTGGTGTCCTTTACAGCAGAGGAGTTGAGGGCGGAGGTCAAGAGGCTACATCCTAGAAAGGCAACAGGCCCGAATGGTGTGTGTCCGAGGCTGTGCAGCCCAGCTGGCTGAGCCTCTCCAGACGATCTTTAACTTAAGCCTTCAAACAGGGAGGGTCCCGGTCCTGTAGAAAACATCATGTCTTGTTCCGGTACACGGTAGGACAACCGTGTAGCGTTAACACCATAATTTAGAATTTACTCTCGTTGAAATGGGGCACCAGTATTCTGGGAGGACAACAATGAATTACGTCATTGATAAATCTTTAACTTAAGCCTTCAAACAGGGAGGGTCCCGGTCCTGTAGAAAACATCATGTCTTGTTCCGGTACACGGTAGGACAACCGTGTAGCGTTAACACCATAATTTAGAATTTACTCTCGTTATCAATCTCATATCAGAAGCCATGACTTCTCGATTCTATGGATCTCCAGTCTCTACGTCAAAAGAACACAACAGGACAACAGCTGGGTGTAAATAAAGGAGTTTATTAACTAAACTACTATCTAAAGAGTAAATGCAAGGTGTAATACTCATAAACATAAAAATAATAATGAAATGAGCTGTGTGATGAGTTGACAATGGTGGAAGAGCATATGTTAGGGCTATACATTATGGCTATACAGCTAATGATACTATGTCTATGAATGAGATTTGATGATTAAATATTACTATATTTTGACATCCACCCAGTCATGAGCAGAGTGTTAAGACCAGCATAATGTGAGTTGCGCTGTAGCTGAGGACCCTTGGCTGGAACCCAGGTGGCTGTGGTTGCCGTAGTGACCCTGGAGACGTGGGATCTAAGTGGATTCTCCTGGAGGCTGTGTCCAGTTATCATGGTGACAGATTCTACTGGTGTCTCAGCGATTCAGCTCTAGTGGAGCTTGCCAGGAGACTTTCTGTCTCTGGCACTCTTGATTTTTGGTAGGTTTCTCTGCAGGCAGTTGTGGTCAGATGTGTTATCTGCTGGCGTCTCTTGCGGGTTGATGCAAAATAAACTCTAATGCACTTCACTTTGGCTGGATAACTTTAGAGGAGACTGGCGTTGACCAGATGACTCTAAAGTTGTCAAAAAGCTTCAAAAAGGAATACTTGATAATAATTAAAAGCAGCAAAATTACTCTGAGGCACTTCTGTTGTTCTGGTTCAGTTGGTCTTGACTTGGCTTATAAAAATAAAAGATCACGTGTGTAGACAAAATAATGTTACCTGGTGCACGTGGCAAAGAAAGAATAAAGGACGCGGACAAAACGATAAAATGCAAAAATGGCTAAGAGCCTTGGCTAAGAGTTTGGAACTACATAGCTACAGAGCGATTGAGCAGGGTTTTTTCAGCTTCTAGCAATTGTTTTATCCCCTGAGGGCTGGCGCGCGTTTCAGGGGGTCACCCGTCTTCTTCTTCTTGGAGAAGAGAGTAATTGTCCACGGAACTTTTGAATAGTTTAATTCTAGAGTTTACCTATAAACTCACACATTCGTCTTCCACCATGACCATAAAACATTAAATGACATAACATATAAACCTGATGGCACTAATAATGACAGACAGGAGTAATACAAGTGTGGATTTCATATTACATCCTTCAAACCTGGAATTAATCTTAATACAAGTGGTTAACTGATCAACTAACAATATAAACATTTCCTGAAGCTAATAGTCTACAAATGTGGATTACACAGCAGTTCTTTGACTGTAATAAGAATAATACAGACATTCTGGATGTCCTGTAGTGTGTGATACCTTGTGTGAAGGATGCTGACAGTATGGTCACATGAAGGACATTTTCCTAAATCTACATGTTACATTTCAAACATTCTATAGGATAGAAGTTTGGGATTAAACTATTACATAGAAACATCTCATGAGTTACAGAACAGTTAGATATTTAATTATATATTCTTCCTCAGATCTGTGTCTGTGAAGAGTTCTGCTGGTCACTACCCAGGATTGGAATGTGGGTTGTAGTTTATGACTCTTATCTAGAGAGGGACAGAGGAAGGGAGGTTGGTGTGTGTGTGTGTGTGTGTGTGTGTGTGTGTGTGCGTGTGTGTGTGTGTGTTCATGCATGGCACAGAGAGGCCAGGATTCACACCTTAGTGATACTCAGTCCTTTTGGTGTTATTTGTCCTATATAAGGAACAATCAAATATCAATAGACAGAGTCTTATTGTTACAAACTGGAGATTTTGCCTATATTCTCCAGTTGCCTGGTGTCCATTTGTTAATCCTCTGGAGCTGACCCTTTGACCTTTGGTCTGGTTCTGTGTCTCTCTGGCATGCTAAAAGCATGGACTGTTGAGAGAAGGGTCCTTTGTCACTGTTTCCGATCAATTTGATAGTTTGATGGTGGGAAGAGTAACAAAGTGTCAATTGTGGGTCTGTAACCCTGCATGTCCTTACAATGAATTTCCGTAATGGCTTGTGACTGATGCCAGGCCAGGTATGTGCGCTAGAACCGGCTGAGATAAATGACTACAGACCCTCACATCACACATCATGAAAACCCTGGAGCGGCTGCTTCTCGACCTTCTGAGGCCATAGGTTGAACATGATCTAAACCCCCTACAGTTCGCCTACAAAGAATATATTGGAGTGGATGATGCCGTCCTTAACATGGTCCACGGGGCCCTTTCTTACTTGGATGAGCCAGGTAGTTACATGAGGATTATATTCTATGATTTCTCAAGCGCATTTAACACCATCCAAACCCCCATCCTTAAAGACAAGCTGGAAGGGATGGGGGTGGATCACTGCTTCACATCCTGGATTGTGGATTACCTGACAAGATGACCACAGTATGTCAGGCTGGGTAACTGTGTCTCAGGGACAGTCATGAGCAGCACTTGGGCTCCACAGGGGAGTCGTGTCACATCAGAACCAGAAATACTCAGATGACACAGCTATTGTTGCGCATATCAGGAATGGGCAGGAAGAGGAGTACAGGGAACTGACTATGGCCTTCAGTGAATGGAGTGACAAGAACGGCCTCCTTCTGAACACCTCCAAGACCAAGGAGATGGTCACGGATGCCATCTACCGGAAGGGCAGAGCCATCTCTTTTTCCTCAGGAAGCTCAGGTCCTTTGACGTTGGCAGTGAAATGCTGCACATGTTTTATCAGTCAGTGGTGGCCAGTGTACTCTTTAATGCTGTAGTCTGCTGGGGCAGCAGCATGTCCGACATGAACACAAGGAGACTGGACAAGCTTGTCCAAAAGGCTGGGTCTGTGCTTGGCAGGAGTCTGGACTCACTCAGGACTGTTGTGGAGAGACGCATGCGATGTAAGATGGAGGCCATCTTAGATAATACCAACCATCTTCTCCACAACATTCTGGCAGGACAGAGAAGCACCTACAGAAGCAACCGTCTCAACTCACTGTGCTGCAGAACAGAGAGGTTCAGGAGATCATTTGTTCCCACTGCCACCAGGCTATACAGCACCTCAGCCAAAGGAAGTGGACTAATCTAATTATTATTGTTTATTTATTATTAACTTGATTATTTGTTATTATTATTGTTATTATTGTTATTATTATTATTATTATTATTATTATCAACAATGAGCTAATGGCCACATGAATTTCCCCTAGGGGATAAATAAAGTATCTATCTGTCTAGTTTTGAGTGACTCGTCTCTGCAAAGCAACTACGCTTAGCTCTATCTGACTCAAACAGCTGATCTGCGGAGTAATACAGAGCATGCTGTAGTTGCGAGGGTGCGCAAGAATACAACGGTTCACAAACTGTAGTTCCAAAAGAAAGGGCTTTTTGACAGATGACACATATGTTTGTAGCCTGGAGAAAGCATACTGAACCCTCTACTTCACCCCACAGGTGATCTCTATGATGACTGTGAGGAGGCAGAGTCGAGCGACGGCTCCACCTCTTCACCACTGCTGCGGCAGCGCCTAGCTGTTACCAAGCGGCTCAGCAGCCAGTTGAGGAACAGGATGTGCCGCAGCCTAGGGGCTGACCTGGACCAGCTCCTCCAGGAGGACGTAAGGGGAAGAGGAGGAAGTGAGGCGGCCCGACTGAACCGCCTCCACCTGATCTCCTCCTCACTCAGCCTTCGCTACAACCTCTCATCCTCATCACTGTCGTCATCTTCCACGCCGCCTCGCGGCCACAGCTTTGCTGACCTGGTTGAGGGGGTGGAGCAGAAAAGAAGGTGGAGGAGCCCCTCTGCTGCCGCCACCTCCTCTACCGCTCATTATGATGGCCCCAGTAGGCAGGTGAGACATATTAACAGAACAGTTTGTATTTTTAAATGTCCCATTCAAACCTACCGTGCACTCCTTGGTAGTAATTTGGCTGGTAAGGGAGAATAAGGTCCCACTTTCCATTTAAAAACAATTCACGAAGAGAATTTATGTGCAAAACTGTCAATCAGTGAGCCCTTCTGTCCTGTATGGAAATAGCTGTTATTGCTATTGAGTTTTTCACTGTATGTTGTCATAGACAGATTTTTTCTTTCACAGTGAACTTTTAGTATGATAAGACACAATAATACTTAATTGACTCCATGGAGGGAATTTAATAAATTGGATCTTTTTTCCTGCCATCAGTCGTTGGTTCCTCTAGAGCTCAGGGAGCACGCCTGGCTGGTGAAGGGGGCAGCAGGTGCCTGGCCTGACATCTACTCGTTGTTCAGAGAGGATTCGTCGCTGCTCAATAAACAAGACTTTATCTCCGGCTTCACTGTGCTGCACTGGATCGCTAAACACGGTGACCACCGAGTCCTCAACACCTTATGGTATGCAGCAACTGTTTTATTTATTTTAATGCCACCCTCAGGATAAACTTTACATTTATACCTCAACTGCTGCTATGGCTCTAAGAATAGGTAAATCAACAATGTGCTGTTTGTGCTGTCTAACATTGTCATATTGTAAATGAAAAAGGTTTATTCTCTGTATCGTAGCCATTTTAGGGCATCTCAAACTTGAGCTTGACAGGATCAGCCCTACATTTGTCTCAGTCTAATACTGAAGTGGAGTTTATTGCTCGTTAGCAAACATGTTGTAGTAAAGTCACCTAAGACTTTGTACCAAGAAGCACTTTAATTTGTTTATATCTGTAATCTTAAAGGCAAGGGACATACAGTAGAAGGATTGGAGAAATTACAGCGATGATCCTCTTCTCCTCAAATGTTTATTCATACCTGGTAAAGACTAACATTTATACTCCCCAAACAGTGACCTACTTTTAAACTTTTGGCATCTTGCATTAGCATTAATCTCAACATATAGCTGAGACTAACAGCTATACTTTGAGTCATTAGTTTTAGAGGTATCATGTCTATCATGTGTTGGCCTAATGGAAATATAGACCAGCTTGGGGCACATGAGGTAAAATCAGAACACCAACAAATTCATCCTCTGGAGACTATGAATGTCTGTGCTTAATGACTTTCCAGTCAATGGCTGGTGAGATAGTTCACTCTCACCAAGGGTCCAACATTCTAATGTAGGTGAAAAAAGAGCTGCCACAGATTTAGCCAAGATGAACTGTTGTCAAATATTCTGGAAAAACTAAATATATGAGAAACATTATGTGACCGGGCACTGATCTGCTCTCTGGCTGCGGTTTCAGGTATGGAGTTCAAAAGGCTGGTTTGATGTTTGACATAAATGCCAGGTCAACATGCGGCCACACACCTCTCCACATTGCCGCCATCCATGGCAACAAGAACATAATGCGTTTGCTGGTTAACAAGTTCAATGCTGACGTGAGGCTGAGGGATACAGCTGGGAAAAGGGCCTGGCAATACCTGAGCTGCAACACACCACTGGACATCTTCCAACTTCTGGGAGGAACAGCACAGACTGCTGTGGGAGGAGTCAGGAGAGTAGATGCCAGCTGGGAGCAACAACAACAGCAGCAGCAACGCCGCCGCCGTCGACTGTATCATCTCTCCTCAGCTTCTTCGGGAGAGAGGCCATTGACCATTGCAGGTACAGCAAGGGTTAAAAGGTCATCATCAATCGCTGCGTTCCTCAAACACAAATCACTGCGTCGGTTTCATGGACATCAGTCTGACTCCTCAGTTTAAAAACCTCAGATGATGTATTAAGTTGGATATGGATCTAACCACAACATAAACAAGATCAAAAAAGGCAAATTTTCCACTGTCAGATACTCCTCACACCATATGCTGATCCTTGACACTGGCATCTTTCCTGGCTGGCTTGCCTAAGTCATAAAAGGCAAGTAATTGCTGTGCCACAGATACCACTTCTCATTCAAACAACATTTCAGTGGCCATTGGTGTAGCTAGTGGTAAAGTTTATTACTGTCATGTGCCAACAAACCAAATAAAATACAGGTTAAAATTGTATTTAGTTTTGTGATTAAAATGTTGTCAGAATTCAACAGACTTAATATTTTAACCATACATAACATAACTGTTGTTAGCCCCACTAACTTCTATTATTATAACTATCTATTTTTGTATCTTCTCCTTACAAGGAAACTTCTAGAATAAAGGCCCAGTCCGCATTTACAGTATATTTGCAAAATTTTGGACCAAAATTAATTTCAGTTTCATTGCCACAATTGGTGTATTTGCTCACAGAGACAAAGTAAACTGCAAACTGTCTTGAAACTGCAAAGAGAACCAGAAAGTCAAGTCCATGGAGTAAGATATTGTATTAACTGTTTTGCATCTAATCTTAAGAGGCCTTTTAAGAATTGCCATGCAAAACAGGCATGGTTCAGCAGTTACATTGGAGTCTAGTTAACTAGCATGTTGCCAGTTAGCTTACCAGCTATAGTAACTTTATCAAACTAGCCCCTCTAGTAATGACATATCACCATTCATTCATTAAGCTTCTCTTCAAAGTTTACATCATTTATGTCACTGTGGATGCAGAAAACTGATGCAGAAAACTGATCTTCAGGTTTTAACTGCAGCTGAAAGTCTGCTCGCTGATCAGTCCAGATCAACAAAAGGGAGCACTAGTGTTTATTACTGAACTTTCAGTTTCACTAGCTATAAATGCCAAAAACGAGACAGTATCATTAAGAGTGCTGGATCTAATAAGTATGATAGCTTAAAGCAAGAGATGATTTGTCAGCACTTTGCAGAGCAGATGAGTTTTCGGCTTGTTTGTTGTGAGAGAGAGAAAAGGAGCAATAGGTGGAAGATTATGAGCTGCAATGCAACGTGAGCTCCAGTTTCACTCTGAAGCTGAGACATGGTTAAAAGCCAGTCAGCAAGCTTTTAACTCACATTTTGCACACATTTGACCTTTCTTTATATTGTTTCCAAATCATTCAATAGTTTTTAGATAGATTTTCTTCCCACCTTTAGGTATAGTTAATTTTTTATGAAAATTAACTTGCAGTGAATGGAAACTTACCATACATAAGTAGTGGACAAAATAAATAAATAAATACAATAAAATAGTCACTGCAATAGGTGTTTTAAGGTGGTGAGGCAATTTATAGGGTGATTGTGTTTTTTTTTTCAATATGCCTCATTTTGTAAGTTTTGTCTGTCATTTCTATCAGTAATAACTTTGTACTCACTAACTGACGTGGTGACGATGACATCACAAAAAGAAGTGCAACTTGTCCAAATCTGAGCTATAACATCTTATCAAGTGAGCCTAAGAAGTGCTAGTAGGCTGATTTTGTTACCTTTGGACAGAGCCACGGTAGCTGTTTCCCCCAGTTTCTAGTCTTTATGCTAAGCTAAGCTAACCATGAAACTGGGTGTAGCTTCATACTTACCATACAGATTTGAGAGTGGTGTCAATCCTCTCATCTAATGCAAATATGTGCATTTCCCAAAATTCCAAAGGATTTCCTTTAACGTGGTGAGTACAATTTGATTAGCACTGATAGAAACAAAAGTCAACCCACTAATAAGAGCTATGTTGAAATAAACTCTTACTTAATTTCATGGTGCTGTATAAAATTGCGTTTTGTTGTTGTGTTTTTGCTATTTTTTCCAACCCGTTTATGCACACAGTCATGTTATTGTCACAATCTCCTGTGTCACAGTTACACAAGTAATGCCCAAATTTGGATGATCCTTTCCGTGTTTGCATATTATCTGTCTTTGACAAAAACACAAAAACAAACCTTACATGATTTTCACACAAATCAAATGAAACCAGTGGATGTCCAGAAGGATGATCGACAGTCTTAAAATACTGATGGAGAAATATTGAAAATGATCAACAAGAATGAACCATTCTGGATTTGAAGTGAATAATGACATACTTAAGGATCAAACTGGTGCGTATTGGTTTATAAATTATTCTGGTCTGAAGTTTACCATAATTTGATGTTCTACAAGGTAAATGTACAGTATTGTTAAATGTATTTCAAGGTGGGGTGTCGTGTAGCGTAGTGGTTTAAGCAGGCGCCCCATGTGTAGAGGCTACAGTCCTCGCTGCAGTCGGCCCCGGTTCGAATCCCGCATCGGACGGCCTTTCACTGCATGTCATTCCCCCTCTCTCTGCCTCCCTGTTTCCTGTCACTCTCCACTGTGCTGTCCATTAAAGGCATAAAAGCCCAAAAAAATATACTTTAAAAAAAAAATGTATTTCAAGGTTGGAGATTACGATTTGTCATTTTTAAATGCTTGGTGTTTTCAATCAGGACCATTTTCATCAGACTATTTACAGATGATTTTTTCTTGGAGCCCTGAAACAGATAAAAGTATAGTGAAAAATAACCTTAATTGACTGTAAAAAGAAATGTAAAGCTTTGGTTTTCCATTTAAAAAAGCATTACAACACAGCCTTGATAAACTCACCTCACGCAGGGGTTTTGCCCAGCTAAAATTACTATGTAGCTGACATTTTTGTGTTGGTCCTTCTCCGCTATTGCTACTCACTGAGTTACAGGAAGGTTGCCTCATGAAAATGTCTTTAAAGCAGCAAACTGGAAAATTCTGGGGATTGAAAGGAAATTCAGTGTCCCATTATTGGCAAGTATAGGGTAGTTACAGTCTTTAATTGTTTGAGCCCCAAAAAATTAAGCTTTGGATTCTGTTAAAGTGTGTTTGTCATCAACACTTTTTTTGTTCCTATGTGGACAGACCCACGGGGTCGCAGTCACAGATTCACTGTGTGACAGTTGAGTGAACATGATTGAATAAATTGCAAATGTATCATGGAATTTGCACTTTTTTATAGTAAAGTATAAACAAAGATAATATAGTATAAATCACTTATCACTTATGTATTATTGCCTAAATCTGCTAATCTGTCTTGTAAAGAGGCTTTATGTCAAAATCTAGTTTTAAGACCTTTAGTACTTCAGATTATACTACTATTTTTCCAAAATATAATGTAATTTTGGTCCAAATTACAACAAGTTAACCAGCACACAGAAACAGGTAGGACTGGACTCCATCAAAGAACTGCTTGTTGGTTTCTGACCATGTGCACTGTAAAGATATAAAAACGCATATCTCAAACAATACCTCAGTGACATACTTTTTCATTAGATCATTTAAGAGGCATCAGTGGATCCACCCAGCAGTTATACCAACTAATATGTAAATCTTTCATGTTAACTTTCTTGTTGCAGGCTTGTGGACATGTTAGCTCATGTCTGTGTATGTGTGCTCTTGTACTGTGAGAACCAGTTTTTGACTTTGAGCCTGAGGACATTTTGGCCATTCCTCACTATTTCAAAGAGAGGTTGGTTAAAAAACCAAGGTTAAGACTTGGTTTTAGGGTTAAGGTGGGATTTAAGTTTAAAATACAGATTATGTAGGTCCCTCACAAGTATAGAAGGTACAAACGTGTGTTTCAAGTTTTTGTTTGAACAAGCTCAGTCTGCTGTGTACATTCTGAAACAGCCGGTTCAACCTGTAGTGGATCACAGTTACATAATGCTCTACAGTCTCTCTGTCTTATCAAATAATAAGCTTTAATGGCACGAACAAGTTGTTGAATATTAAATTTTTACATTAAATACAAAAAAAAACAATGAGGAATAATCACAAGATCACCAATATCTTAAAGAGTAGCAGTATTTATGATGGTCTCATAGGTCACAACACAGAAGAAAGACCCCCGCAAAAACTGGCAGTAATCAATTGACCTTCATGAAAGAAAGTAATTGACCTTTATGAAAGAAAATAACAATAATAAATGTATATATGGGTGATGTAATGTGCATGTTAGATTCCAAACAAATGTATGAGCCTTGGTGTATCCAACTGCCATCTGAGCAGGTGGGCTTTAATAGCTTCCAAGACAACTCTGTCTCCTAAAAATAATGTTTCTATACAGCAAAACTGCAACAGAGTCACATAATTGTGACCGGATTATGTTTTCTATTATCTATTATCTATGAGGAAATTTAATTTACATATTTGGCAAGTTGCAAATACGTAGATACTGATACAAATCAGTATTCAGTGTTCACAGACCAAAACATTTGATTTTGCAGTAAAATATTCACTTTTGGTGACTACAGCATTATTACGTTTTTTATGGCTCTGTTTAGACTCTCACAGCACTTGGTTAAGGTCAGCAAAATATCCTTTTCTGGTTTAATACAGAAAAGGTTCACAGTGAAATCAGGCATAAGGTGTTAATTACATTTAACCAAAACCACCATCTTATACTAACCTTAACCAAAGCGCTTTTGTTGCCTCCTGTGACAGTTGTGCACTTTGTGCACCCACCATCCACCCCAACCATTTCTTGTCACCTTCACTGCTGTTAATAACTGTAGCTCTTAATTCATTCAAAAAATATGCTGCTCTGAACATAGTCCAGCTAGCAATTACGTTTCTTACAAAACATATTTGTCATTGCAGTTTAGCTGAATAACATCTTAATTTTTAGTACTTACTGATCAACGTGTAAGCTGTATTTAAATGTTTAGGTCAAAACAATTGCAGCTTTAATTATTAATTCACTTCGTATCTACTCCTTTATTCTCATTTTCACAATACCTCTTTTTCAATAGCAGGGTTAACTTCATATTGGATCATCAGGCCAGATATCATTTCTGTATAAAAAAGAGAAATAAGAGTGACTTGTTGCCCTAACCCTAACTGATCTGGGTTCTGGGAGATTCAAAGTTAGAGTTGTATAACTGCCCATTATGATGGCAACATTCAAATTGACAGTTATCCAGGAGCCACCTTTTACAACTTCCCAAAGGTTTTGGATAAAACTTCCTGGTCTACCTTCCCCAACGTGGACATTTATTTTCCTCACCTCTCCTCCCACAGGACAAACAGGAAAACCTAGCAACCATTACCGGCCACTTCCCCTTCCTAAGGCCGCTGCCCGAAAGCCTTTTCAACACCACCTCAGATAACATCTACTGGACACAGGAAACTGCTAGGAGAATGTTTGAACACAGGTGCTCAGAATTGCAATTAAATTTATGATCTGCTTTCAGCACACACTTGGAAGAGGCATTGGTCGGATTAGTTTTGCAGACAACAGGTTATTAACCAGAGGTGCTTTCAAACAATAGCAGTACTATTTAACCCACATGGGGTAGCTATTACTCCGTTTTTGGACAGAATCATCCTCCAGAGCCAGAAGGTCACTCACCACACCTAGTCCAATTCTCTATCTCTATGTGAGAGAAACTTACCACATTCTTTTAGCAAGGCGAACACAGCATCTGTGTAACATTGAGGAGGGCAGACTGAGCACTCTGGCCCTCTGGTCAATCATTTTCAGATTCACCCTGTCCAACAGCTTTGCATCACTGGTCTCCAAACCTGTGCCACGTGAATGGTGGGCCAGACAAAAAGACATGAACGGTTATGGATTAAAAAAATTGAAAACCAAATTCCCCTTGGACTGAATTTGGGCTAATAGAGGGGATTCTATGATATACATATGGTCTGAATTTTGAGATTGATTGTGGAAATAGAGAAAATAAAATGTCAACATTTATGAGATTTTTCTGTGCTTCATTTTTGAAATTGGTCATATAATGTATATGAAAATACATATTATTTCTGGTAATTTTTACTATTATTTGTCTATTCTCCCACAAAAAAAAAAAAGATAATTAACCTACGTGGTTAACACTTACTGCCATCACACTCCACTCCAAAATCCATCTAAGTTTCCATCATTTCTTGGTGAGGACCTACAACACATCCAGACCCAATGCCAGAATATACATAGAAAATATGTGGGAGAATAAATATTTGTTGTTAATCTTTTTCCCCCTTCATTTTTCTCTTTTGGTATTTCTGTTGTTGGTCATAATTTTGCTCATTATTTTGTCCTTTAACTATTTCATAATTTAATGTTATTATCCAACATACAGCACTTACTTAGACCTGCAATCCTATGGATCCTGAGCTTCCACAACATTGTGTTTTTTTCTCATGCATTTATTATTTGAGGATTTCCACAAAACATTATTTCCCCTTCTTTTGTGTGTGATATTCTTGCATGTTGTGATCGCACTTATTTAGGGCACAGACATCTGTTGCCAGTGCACTGACTGGACCAACAATTGTGGCAATTTTAGAACCATTCTCCTCAACCTAACTTAGCCAGATGTCTGGGTGTCTTGTCACCCTACATTCCTTTATCATCACAGGCATAGCTCAACTAGATCCATTTCCTAACCCTAACCATCCTCTCCTTCAGGACCCTGAGGCACTCGTATTCAGACCACCAATCCATGAATCCTAACCCTAATCATTTTGAACCTAAAATGTATTTTCTATGATAGATATTTATTTATCCCCAAGAGGAAATTCATGTGTCTATTAGCTCATTGTTGATAAGAATAAAAACTTAACAATTAAATTAGTGAACTTCCGTATAGCCTGATGGAAGTGGGAACAATATTTCAATGTTGTCCTCCTGAACCTGTGTTTGCAGCGCAGTGAGATGAGACGTTTGCTGCTGTAGCTGCTTCTCTGTCCTGCCAGAATGTTATGGAGAGGATGGTTGGTATTGTTGTATTATCGACTTAATCTTTGCAAGATTAATGATAATGTGTATAATAAACGTAATTACCTAACAGGAACCAGGAAGTGGATAAGACTTCCATTAAACAACTTGAGATGGTCTACAGGAGGGCTTGGTCTGCCATCCCCATTTATTTTCCTTTGATTAAGTACTCACCTCTCCTCCCACAGGACCAACAGGAAAACCTAACAAGCATTATTAATTTAATTTAAGTAGTGTAAATTCTACAATTTGGAATTTGCTCTCGTTGATAAGTGGGCACTAGTCCTCATGGAGGACAACATTGAAATATTTCATTCATTAATATGATCAGTCTCATATCAGAAGCTGTGACTTCTTGATTAAATAGATCTATGTAGAAATTTTACTTTGTGATTTCTGGGTTATCCAATTAGCCTCACACCAGTCAAAGTATGAAGACCAGAGAAGAGCCTTCAGGCAGGCAGTTGACTGAGTGATATGTAATGATGTTAATGCTGTGTATGACAAGTCTGTTTCACTTCATATTCATCCTATTTGCAAATAGTACAAATGGGAAACACCATACTGAGGCTTTCCTTTTAAAAAAGACAGGCGAAGTGAAAGAAAAGCACACAGTTATATGTAATGATGTTAAAGCTCTGTATGACTCTAAATGAACTGTGAACACTGTATTGCGCCCACACTAGAAATGCTCAGAACACGACTTTAACGTTTTCAGTACAAACTCACATAATATTACAGACAAGTCTGTTTCACTTCATATTCATCCTATTTGCAACTAGTACAAACGGGAAAACCATATTGAGGCTTTCCTGTTAAAAAAGACAGGCCAAGTGAAAAAAGGCACAGAGTCATATGTAATGATGTTAACACTGTGTATGACTCCGAATGAACTGTGAACATTGTATTGCGAGGAATGGAATGTGAACACCATATTGCGCCGAATAGTCCGCTGATTGCACTCGGGACGCTCAACTCAACGCTTTGACCTTACCTGTCTATACTGACATAATATAGAGTCTGTTTAAACTTCATATTCGTCCTATTCGCCACACGTACACACGGGAAACAGCATGCTGAGGCTTTCCTGAGCGAAAAGAGAAGTGACATGAAAAAAGTCACCAGATAGCTTCTTAACGATGTTCACGGTGTGTATGAGTCGTGCTGGAGTCTGGATACTATATTGCGCTGAATGGATTGTAAACATTGTATTACGCCTAATCGACTGCTGTTTGAGCTCAGGACGCTCAGCTCAACACTTTGACCTTATCTGTCCATACTGACATAATATGACAATAGAGTCTGTTTAAACTTCATATTCGTCCTATTTGCCACACGTACACACGGGAAACAGCATGCTGAGGCTTTCCTGAGCCAAAGGACAGGTGACATGAAAAAAGTCACCAAATAGCTTCTTAACGATGTTCACGGTGTGTATGAGTCGGGCTGGAGTCTGGATACTATATTGCGCTGAATGGATTGTAAATACTATAATATGCCGAATTGACTACTGTTCGCGCTCAGGACGCTCAGCTCAACACTTTGACCCTATCTGTCCATACTGACATAATATGACAGTAGAGTCTGTTTAAACTTCATATTCGTCCTATTTGCCACACGTACACACGGGAAACAGCATGCTGAAGCTTTCCTGAGACAAAGGACAGGAGAATTGAAAAACGGCATCAGATAGCTTTTTAACAATGTTCACGGTGTATGAGTCAGGCTGCAGTCTGAACACTATATTGCTCTGAATTTACTCTAAACATTGTATTACTAGACTCGACAGGAAAACTTATTCTGAAGTGTTCTGTGTAGAAATCACACTTAATGTGAAAGCTGACAGTTTGCAGAAACAGAGACAGCCTCTATCAAACAAATCAGCAGATTGAAGCGCTGAGAGCACTTTAACAGCGCTGTTGAACAGTATTGCATTCTCAGGTGTAACTGATAACTTTAGGACATGTAAGCATGATGTCCATCATATTCTTCATGAATGCTGCTCAAATAGACAGGAAAACTTATCCTCAAGTGTTCTGTGTTGAAATCACACTTAATGTGAAAGCTGACAGTTTGCACACACAGAGACAGCATCTATCGAGAAAAGAAGCAGATTTCATCGCTGAGAGCACTTTAACAGCGTTATTGAACAGTATTGCATGCTCAGGTGTAACTGATAACTTTAGGACATGTAAGCATGATGTCCATCATATTCTTCATGAATGCTGCTCAAATAGACAGGAAAACTTATCCCCAAGTCTTCTGTGTTGAAATCACACTTAATGTGAAAGCTGACAGTTTGCACTCACAGAGACAGCATCTATCGAGAAAAGAAGCAGATTTCATCGCTGAGAGCTCTTTAACAGCGTTATTGAACAGTATTGCATGCTCAGGTGTAACTGATAACTTTAGGACATGTAAGCATGATGTCCATCATATTCTTCATGAATGCTGCTCAAATAGACAGGAAAACTTATCCCCAAGTCTTCTGTGTTGAAATCACACTTAATGTGAAAGCTGACAGTTTGCACTCACAGAGACAGCATCTATCGAGAAAAGAAGCAGATTTCATCGCTGAGAGCTCTTTAACAGCGTTATTGAACAGTATTGCATGCTCAGGTGTAACTGATAACTTTAGGACATGTAAGCATGATGTCCATCATATTCTTCATGAATGCTGCTCAAATAGACAGGAAAACTTATTGCATGCTCATGCACAGGAAAACTTATCCTCAAGTGTTCTGTGTTGAAATCACACTTAATGTGAAAGCTGACAGTTTGCAGATAGAGAGACAGCTTCTATCGAGAAAAGCAGCAGATTTAAGCGCTGAGAGCAACAGTATTGCATGCTCAGGTGTAACTGATAACTTTAGGGCATGTAAGCAAGATGTCCATCATATTCTTCATGAATGCTGCTCAAATAGACAGGAAAACTTATCCTCAAGTGTTCTGTGTTGAAATCACACTTAATGTGAAAGCTGACAGTTTGCAGACACAGAGACAGCTTCTATCGAGGAAAGCAGCAGATTTAAGCGCTGAGAGCACTTTAACAGCGTTATTGAACAGTATTGCATGCTCAGGTGTAACTGATAACTTTAGGACATGTAAGCATGATGTCCATCATATTCTTCATGAATGCTGCTCAAATAGACAGGAAAACTTATCCTCAAGTGTTCTGTGTTGAAATCACACTTAATGTGAAAGCTGACAGTTTGCAGATAGAGAGACAGCTTCTATCGAGAAAAGCAGCAGATTTAAGCGCTGAGAGCACTTTAACAGCGTTATTGAACAGTATTGCATGCTCAGGTGTAACTGATAACTTTAGGACATGTAAGCATGATGTCCATCATATTCTTCATGAATGCTGCTCAAATAGACAGGAAAACTTATCCTCAAGTGTTCTGTGTTGAAATCACACTTAATGTGAAAGCTGACAGTTTGCAGACACAGAGACAGCTTCTATCGAGGAAAGCAGCAGATTTAAGCGCTGAGAGCACTTTAACAGCGTTATTGAACAGTATTGCATGCTCAGGTGTAACTGATAACTTTAGGACATGTAAGCATGATGTCCATCATATTCTTCATGAATGCTGCTCAAATAGACAGGAAAACTTATCCTCAAGTGTTCTGTGTTGAAATCACACTTAATGTGAAAGCTGACAGTTTGCAGACACAGAGACAGCTTCTATCGAGGAAAGCAGCAGATTTAAGCGCTGAGAGCACTTTAACAGCGTTATTGAACAGTATTGCATGCTCAGGTGTAACTGATAACTTTAGGACATGTAAGCATGATGTCCATCATATTCTTCATGAATGCTGCTCAAATAGACAGGAAAACTTATCCTCAAGTGTTCTGTGTTGAAATCACACTTAATGTGAAAGCTGACAGTTTGCAGACACAGAGACAGCTTCTATCGAGGAAAGCAGCAGATTTAAGCGCTGAGAGCACTTTAACAGCGTTATTGAACAGTATTGCATGCTCAGGTGTAACTGATAACTTTAGGACATGTAAGCATGATGTCCATCATATTCTTCATGAATGCTGCTCAAATAGACAGGAAAACTTATCCTCAAGTGTTCTGTGTTGAAATCACACTTAATGTGAAAGCTGACAGTTTGCAGACACAGAGACAGCTTCTATCGAGGAAAGCAGCAGATTTAAGCGCTGAGAGCACTTTAACAGCGTTATTGAACAGTATTGCATGCTCAGGTGTAACTGATAACTTTAGGACATGTAAGCATGATGTCCATCATATTCTTCATGAATGCTGCTCAAATAGACAGGAAAACTTATCCTCAAGTGTTCTGTGTTGAAATCACACTTAATGTGAAAGCTGACAGTTTGCAGACACAGAGACAGCTTCTATCGAGGAAAGCAGCAGATTTAAGCGCTGAGAGCACTTTAACAGCGTTATTGAACAGTATTGCATGCTCAGGTGTAACTGATAACTTTAGGACATGTAAGCATGATGTCCATCATATTCTTCATGAATGCTGCTCAAATAGACAGGAAAACTTATCCTCAAGTGTTCTGTGTTGAAATCACACTTAATGTGAAAGCTGACAGTTTGCAGACACAGAGACAGCTTCTATCGAGGAAAGCAGCAGATTTAAGCGCTGAGAGCACTTTAACAGCGTTATTGAACAGTATTGCATGCTCAGGTGTAACTGATAACTTTAGGACATGTAAGCATGATGTCCATCATATTCTTCATGAATGCTGCTCAAATAGACAGGAAAACTTATCCTCAAGTGTTCTGTGTTGAAATCACACTTAATGTGAAAGCTGACAGTTTGCAGACACAGAGACAGCTTCTATCGAGGAAAGCAGCAGATTTAAGCGCTGAGAGCACTTTAACAGCGTTACTGCATGCTCAGGTGTAACTGATAACTTTAGTACATGTAAGCATGAAATACATAATATTCTTCATGGATATACATAATATTCTGTATGCTAGGGTGTATGATAACTTTAGTACATGTAAAATAGACAGTTAAACTTATCCTCAAGTGTTCTGTACAGAAATAACTTGTTTTGAGAAAAACAAGGTTTACAGACACAGAGACGGCTTCTATCGAGGAAAGCAGCAGATTTAAGCGCTGAGAATGATTTAACAGCGTTATTGAACATAACTGCATGCTCAGGTGTAACTGATAACTTTAGGACATGTAAGCATGAAATATATCATATTCTTCATGGATGGTAATCAAAAGGAAAACTTATCCTCAAGTGTTCTGTGATGAGATCACACTTAATATGAAAGCAGTCAGTTTGCAGTGACAGAGACAGCTTTTAAGGAGAAAAGCGGCAGATTTAAGCGCTGAGAATGATTTAACAGCGTTATTGAACATAACTGTATGTTCAGGTGTAACTGATAACTTTAGGACATGTAAGCATGAAATCCATCATATTCTTCATGGATGGCACTAGAATAGACAGGAAAACTTATCCTGAAGTGTTCTGTGATGAAATCACACTTAAAGTTATAGCAGTCAGTTTGCAGACACAGAGACAGCTTCTAACGAGAAAAGCAGCAGATTTAAGCGCTGAGAATGATTTAACAGCGTTATTGAACATAACTGCATGCTCAGGTGTAACTGATAACTTTAGGACATGTAAGCATGAAATACATCATATTCTTCATGGATGGTACTCAAATAGACAGGAAAATTTATCCTCAAGTGTTCTGTGATGAAATCACACTTAAAGTAAAAGCAGTCAGTTTGCATACACAGAGAAAGCTTCTAACAAGTAAAGCAGCAGATTTAAGCGCTGAGAGCACGTTAATGCTCAGGTGTAATTGATAACTTTAGTACATGTAAGCATGAAATACATCATATTCTTCATGGATGGTACTCAAATAGACAGGAAAACTCATCCTCAAGTGTTCTGTGTTGAAATCA
>NW_019179182.1:544736-546660 GCF_002260705.1 Seriola dumerili
AAAGCATTGAGTTTGCAGTCACAGAGACAGCTTCTAACGAGAAAAGCAGCAGATTTAAGCGCTCAGAATGATTTAACAGCGATATTGAACATAACTGCATGCTCAGGTGTAACTGATAACTTTAGTACATGTAAGCATGAAATACATCGTATTCTTCATGAATGGTACTCAAATAGACAGGAAAACTTATCCTCAAGTGTTCTGTATAGAAATAACAGGTGGTGAGAAAAACTAGGTTTACAGACACATAGACGGTTTCTTTCGAGGAAAGCATCAGATTTAAGTGCTGAGAATGATTTAACATCGTTATTGAACATAACTGCATGCTCAGGTGTAACTGATAACTTTAGGACATGTAAACATGAAATACACCATATTCTTCATGGATGGTACTCAAATAGACAGTCAAACTTATTTTAAAGTGTTCTGTACAGAAAAAACATATGGTGAGAAAAACTAGGTTTTCAGACACAGAGACGGCTTCTATCGAGGAAAGCAGCAGATTTAAGCGCTGAGAATAATTTTACAGCGTTATTGAACATAACTGCATGCTCAGGTGTAACTGATAACTTTAGTGCATGTAAGCATGAAATACATAATATTCTTCATGGATATACATAATATACTGCATGCTCAGGTGTAACTGATAACTTTAGTACATGTAAAATAGACAGTTAAACTTATCCTCAAGTGTTCTGTACAGAAATAACTTGTTTTGAGAAAAACTAGGTTTACAGACACAGAGACGGCTTCTATCGAGAAAAGCAGCAGATTTAAGCGCTGAGAATGATTTAACAGCGTTATTGAACATAACTGCATGCTCAGGTGTAACTGATAACTTTAGGACATGTATGCATGAAACATATCATATTCTTCATGGATGGTAATCAAATGGAAAACTTATCCTCAAGTGTTCTGTGATGAGATCACACTTAATATGAAAGCAATCAGTTTGCAGTGACAGAGACAGCTTTTAAGGAGAAAAGCGGCAGATTTAAGCGCTGAGAATGATTTAACAGCGTTATTGAACATAACTGTATGCTCAGGTGTAACTGATAACTTTAGGACATGTAAGCATGAAATACATCATATTCTTCATTGATGGTACTCAAATAGACAGGAAAACTTTTCCTCAAGTGTTCTGTGATGGGATCACACTTAATATGAAAGCAGTCAGTTTGCAGACACAGAGACAGCTTCTAACGAGGAAAGCAGCAGATTTAAGCGCTGAGAATGATTTAACAGCGTTATTGAACATAATTGCATGCTCAGGTGTAAATGATAACTTTAGGACATGTAAGCATGAAATCCATCATATTCGTCATGGATGGTACTCAAATAGAGAGGAAAACTTATCCTGAAGTGTTCTGTGATGAAATTGCACTTAATTCCAAAGCTGTCAGTTTGCAGATACAGACACAGCTTCTAACGAGAAAAGCAGCAGATTTAAGCGCTGAAAATGTTTACAGCTTTATTAAACATAATTGCATGCTCAGGTGTAACTGATAACTTTAGGACATGTAAGCATGAAATCCATCATATTCTTCATGGATGCTACTCAAATAGAGAGGGAAACTTATCCTGAGGTGTTCTTTGTTGAAATGACAATGTGAACGCTGACAGTTTACAGACACAGCTTCTAACGAGAAAACTGCAAACTGTCAAGCTTTCAGATTAAGTGTGAGCATGCAATACTATTCAATTGCCGTGTTAAGGTCCTCTCACTGTTGAAATTTGTTGCTTTTCCCGAAAGAAGCTGTCTCTTGAAGGAGTTTTTTGCTCTTCAGAGGAAAAAACCCTCACCCCTCCTTCCAGTGATCACAATACTCAAATGACAAGTGCATGTCCACACCAAAGAATTTAGGTAAATTTGTTTAGTGAATCCTTTCAGCAAACAATGAACAATGAACAATTACAGAATTCT
>NW_019179183.1:0-391 GCF_002260705.1 Seriola dumerili
CGTCCAGACAGATGCAGCACAGGAGCTGCTCCTCCGTCAGCAGGCAGCTGGTCGCCGACATGATGACGCTGTTAAAGCAAGAATTAAAGCTTGATATTACAACACTTTTTCAAACCTGGATTACTGGTACATTATCTCGAGTCATTCAGACTGATTCACGGCTTGTTTATACTAAAGAAAATCACCACCTGTACTCACCGATGTCTAGAGAAAACTTCCTTCAAAAGGCCAGAGGAACAGAATTACAAGCTACTTGGAAATTGTTCCTTCTTTCTATCGGACTACACCTCTGCTGCTGCTCTTCAGTTCTTTGACTCACACACCTGGACTTTGCTCTTAAATGCTGCTCCAGTTCTTTCTGCTGATAAACCAGTTTGGGTGTTGCTGCCAG
>NW_019179184.1:0-150 GCF_002260705.1 Seriola dumerili
CTGCCAAGTCTCTGGCAGCAAGGAGTAGGAGGAAGTAAATGAAGCCTATGTTCTGAAGAACTGTTCATGTTCTGCATGTTCTGACTTGTTAAGATTGAGAAGATTGGATCAGTTGTACTTTTTTTTTTGGAATACTTGAAACCCTTTTTT
>NW_019179185.1:0-148 GCF_002260705.1 Seriola dumerili
GTTCTTCATAAGTTGTTGTTGATGTTCACAGGTGCAGCTGCAAAACCATCCATCACAACACTTAAACAAACAAAGGACGGGGTGCCGCTGCAGTGTGAGGTTCATGGTTATACCTTCAAACCTGATGTCCAGTGGCAGGACAGTGATG
>NW_019179186.1:0-141 GCF_002260705.1 Seriola dumerili
AGTGCTCAGAGACCTGGCTTCCTTCTGAGAGCTCTCCAGTTCTGTTTGAGACTCCTCATACTTCTGTTTCCATTCTGCCAAGACCTGAAACATGTGTACTTATATGTCATTATACTTTAATTATTAATGGAAAACAGCAAA
>NW_019179187.1:0-110 GCF_002260705.1 Seriola dumerili
TTATCAACAATGACCTAATGGACACATGAATTTCCCCTAAGGGAAAAATAAATCTATCTATCAATCTATCTATCTGTTGGGTCTGAGCTCTACCTCATGAGCTGGACACC
>NW_019179188.1:0-119 GCF_002260705.1 Seriola dumerili
GAATGCATGACAGGAGTGAGTCATTTTAAAAATTAAAAGAGCTGTGTTGTTGTAGCTCAGAAAATGACATTACAAGTTTTTTTTTTTTTCAAGGTATAAATCAACAGACAAGAAAATCA
>NW_019179189.1:0-167 GCF_002260705.1 Seriola dumerili
GGAGGGACGAAGACTTGTTGCTCAGATATCAGACTATCACAAATATTACAAAGTTACAAAGGAGCAAGATGGAACAACTGCCATTGATTTTAGTGGTGGTGACTCGTCCTGGAATGGAGGAGGCGTTGACTTCTGTCTCGCTGATCAGGGTCTGTCTGAGTTCTGCA
>NW_019179190.1:0-184 GCF_002260705.1 Seriola dumerili
TATATATCAGTGAGTTACAGAGGAATCAGCAGGAGAGGAGACGATAAAGACTGTTGGTTTGGAAGAAACGATCAGTCCTGGAGTCTGAGCTGCTCTGATGGTGGTTACTATGTCCAGCACAATGAGGAAATCACACTCCCCCCCTCTTCCTCCTCCTCCCCCTCCTCCCCCTCCTCCTCCTCTT
>NW_019179191.1:0-107 GCF_002260705.1 Seriola dumerili
TGGCCTATCTACCCTAACTACCCTATCAGCCCTATCTACTCCCCCTATCTACTCTATCAGCCTCTATTTACCCCCTATCTATCCTATCCACCCCCCACCCCCCTATC
>NW_019179192.1:0-116 GCF_002260705.1 Seriola dumerili
CACAAAAGTATAAAATCATGACTTTGTGTCAAAAAAAAAATTTTATCAAACATTTTGAGATATTAAGATATAAGGATGTTTCTCTTTTGGTGCTCATGTTTGTGATATGCTCTAAA
>NW_019179193.1:0-138 GCF_002260705.1 Seriola dumerili
GGTGAGGGTGAAAGACCCAGATGCTCACCCTTGCTGCATACCGTGACACTGGACTATCAAAATATTTATATTTTATGTCACAGCCTTCTATGCCTATGCCTCACTCTCCACTTTGCCACACCTCCTAATCAGCCTCAC
>NW_019179194.1:0-104 GCF_002260705.1 Seriola dumerili
AACGGCACAGGTTTTAATATCTGGTTAGGTTTGTCAGTTAGTTGTCTTGTATGACAAGTTTTAAAGTTCCTCTCCAGACATGCTTTAAACTTTGCAAAAATACT
>NW_019179195.1:0-1138 GCF_002260705.1 Seriola dumerili
CTGGCAACCAGGGCGGTGCCGGAGCTAACCAAGCTGCTGGCAGACGAGGATCCGGTACAGTGACACGACTGAACCAGTATCACATTTTTTACTCACTCACATGAACCAGTTTACAAATATCTGTTTCCTCGCATGTCTAGGTTGTGGTCAACAAGGCGGCCATGATAGTCAACCAGCTGACCCGAAAGGAGGCGAGTCGGCGGGTGCTTGTGCAGTCCCCGGCCATGGTGGGCGCTGTGGTGCGCGTCATGACAACAGCAGTTGACATGGAGACGGCCCGGTGCGCAGCCAGTGTGCTCCACAGCTTGTCACACCAGAGGGAGGGGCTGCTGGCCATATTTAAGTCTGGAGGGATCCCAGCACTTGTCCGCATGCTAAGGTAGAGATAATTAAACTAATTTACAATGAAGTTTTGGCCACTTGGGGGCAGCAGAAACAAGTTGTAAACATGATCTTCACATATCGTGACTTTTCAACTTCAACAACACAGTTACAGAGCGTCATTGTCATTCATTTGTAGTTGAGTTTGTGTCCATCTAATGAGTGTAAACCCTCTGTCCCTGCAGCCCTGGTTTTGTCTCCACAAGCTCTGAGAAAAGTATCTGGCTCTTTATCTGCTAACTGCTTCACTGTGTTCCCCAGCTGCTCTCTGACTGTCCACTGAGCAGGTCGTGGAATGTGGCTTTCTACAGCTTTTTTTCTGTTAAACATTGAGCTGAAACGCTGAGGGAAGCTGCAAATTCAGATAATGGTCTGGTTCATCACTACCATTGATCCTTTTCACACTCTTGTGTCACGATTAAGGTAAGGATGGACCCGAATGCAGACCAAACACAAGGGAGTAGGTGGAAAAAGATAATTTTACTTACAAAAACACAAGGTAACACAAGGGACAGGAACATATGCCAGAAGCACGAGGAACACAGGGAACTTGAACAGTAATCAGAAGCACAGGTAACTTGAACAGGTAACACGGGGGACAACAACAGATGAACTGACACAGACAAAGGGGAGCATAGACTCAAAATAGACTCAAGGGAGGCAAAGGTGATTGAACATCAGTGAAACACATTAGGGCGGGTGTCACAACTGAACTAAGACAGCGATTGGCTGAGCCCTCGCAGCTGCTAAAGACAGC
>NW_019179196.1:0-279 GCF_002260705.1 Seriola dumerili
ATTGGTGATGTCACCAGGTCAGTTCATGTGGGGAGGGGTGATTGTAATTTAGGTTGTGTTTATTTACTGTGATTTTGAATTATTTATGTATATGGCATGTTTATTAGTAGATAAACTATAGGAAAGGGTTTTCCCCTTATCAGGTGGTTATAGTAGAATAACTGTAGTTAATTCCTGTGTCAATAAAGTAAAATGTATACCTGCAGCGATGGTATGGTCCAGATTAGGTCTGGATGGAAGGGCCTATATAAAGCAGTTGCTTTTGTCGTCGAGGGGGGA
>NW_019179197.1:0-121 GCF_002260705.1 Seriola dumerili
AGAGAGAGAGAGAGGGAGGGAGAGAATTGGGGTAGGGGTGGGGGTTAGAGGATTAGGGGTAATATCGGGTTGGGAGGTTAGAGTGACGTTGGGTCTTTGTTCTACTAAAGAACTGGCGGAA
>NW_019179198.1:0-194 GCF_002260705.1 Seriola dumerili
TGTTGGTGTGTTGGCTTTCCAGGATGGTGGCCGGATTGACGACGCTGCATCTTCAAGGTGGATCCCCGGAGGGGCCTGCTGTCTCATTGAGGCATAGCGGTCCTTGCTGGAGGGGGAAGCACATGATGCTCGGCCTGACTGTTGCCATGGTGATTCTGAGGATCTCTTGGGAGGAGTGGAGGCTGCACTGTTGG
>NW_019179199.1:0-103 GCF_002260705.1 Seriola dumerili
AGTCATGTTAGCGAACAGCTGTGTATCACAGGTATTTGGTATTTTACAACAATTTCTCCTCCAGCCAGAGTTGAGAAACACTTGGAAACACTGTTACAACCAG
>NW_019179200.1:0-117 GCF_002260705.1 Seriola dumerili
GATGACTTTTTATGCCTTACTATACTATGACCTTGTAACACCTTACCATAGTATAACCTTATATGCCTTCCTATGCTGTGATGTTTTTATGCCATTTTATGCCTTACTATACTGTGA
>NW_019179201.1:0-437 GCF_002260705.1 Seriola dumerili
TATGTATGTATGTATGTATATATATATATATATACATATATATATTTTGAACTGATTCACAATCACTTGATTTTTTTGAGCAGTCTATATAAGTGAGTGAATAAATAAATACCTATACAAATAAATAGATAAATAAATAGGTTTTTAATTTAAAAATGACCTTTTTCATTTATTTCAGGGGACTTTTATTTTATAATTCCATATTTAATTTGTTTCTGAGGACTTTGATTTCAGTGCTGATGCTTTGGTCTGAATCTGAAATAACCACGCCCCCTTATTTGAATACAACAGATGGAAATAAAAAGAGCTGGGAAATAAATGTGGCATTTGGAAATAAAAGTCCCCTGAATTAAATAAAAATGTAATAAAAAAAAGCTATTATTTATTTATCCATTCATTTATTCATTTATTTATTCATTTATCGAGTCACTTCATAT
>NW_019179202.1:0-163 GCF_002260705.1 Seriola dumerili
AGAGATAGTAAATCA
This sequence comes from Seriola dumerili, assembly GCF_002260705.1. Lineage (NCBI taxonomy): Eukaryota > Metazoa > Chordata > Actinopteri > Carangiformes > Carangidae > Seriola > Seriola dumerili. Next base: position 16 of record NW_019179202.1, read on the forward strand.
CAGGATTAGGAATCTAGATAAACTACTTGAAAAATGTTATATAAAAATATCAGTATAAAAAATTAATAATTAAAATGGAGAGGGGGAAAGGAAAGGAGGAGGAAGAGAGGGAAGGAAGAACTGGAAGTAGTGAGGAGAGAGGAATAAG
>NW_019179203.1:0-142 GCF_002260705.1 Seriola dumerili
TGTATGTGTATATTAGCATATGTATTAATGTATGTATCTTTATATGTATATGTATATAATTGTATTGCCCCCCCCCCTTTTTTTATTTCATTATCAATTCATTCTACCAATTATATCAATAATTATACTGTATCTAATCAAA
>NW_019179204.1:0-154 GCF_002260705.1 Seriola dumerili
GGCCAGGTGGATCTCGTGGAGTGATCAGGGCGGAGCTGCAGGGGAGACAGGACAGGGAAAAGACAAAAAAAAAACACCGGGAAAGCCATGCTGCCGCAACACTCTGCACTATCACATACACAAAATTTGGAATTTCTTGAGTAAAAAGTTTTTC
>NW_019179205.1:0-107 GCF_002260705.1 Seriola dumerili
TCAGATACAAACTGAAAGTGTTTCTACAGCTTTCTGCTGCAGATGAAAACTGTACTGTTGGTGTCCATATGTAATACCGAGCTGTTAGAAGTGGGAAATCAAATAAA
>NW_019179206.1:0-124 GCF_002260705.1 Seriola dumerili
GCACTTTGCTGGGTTTACTGGCTGTATGATCGACGGAAAGCAAAAGATGTGATCAATGAAAATAAATAAAAGCGGCGACTAAATTTACATATGAATTCAGACAGTAGTCTCACCGACCTTCCGT
>NW_019179207.1:0-121 GCF_002260705.1 Seriola dumerili
TTTCTTAGCATCAAAACTCCAGAGGTTACAGGATAATAGCTCAATGTGTTGTCTAGTGTGTTTACTCAGTCCTAAGGTTTATGTTCTCTGTGCAAGTCAGTGGTTTCAGCCGGTCTTCAGG
>NW_019179208.1:0-1192 GCF_002260705.1 Seriola dumerili
TCAGCTCAGTTCAATAGCTAATGGTACAACTGTTAAAACCAAGGGGCCTTCAAACCTCACGTTTTTTGTGAAGATGAGTTACGTGTTGTCAAAGTTGCTAGGAGACAGGAGCCATGCTTTGCGACATAACAGTAGGGTCAGGCACAGCTGGAGACACATTTCAGTTCGGCGGTTACGAAGAGCCACACCTTCGTAGACCACGTCCCCCCGAGGGAACACACTGGTGTTTATTAGGTGTAATGCTTAGCATGTTCATCATCGTGGTTTAGCATGTTAGCATGATAACACCTGCTAATCAGGACAAAATGCTAAGGATGATTAGTTTTGCAGGTGTTTAGTCATAAACTAAAGTATTTGACAGGTTAAAAATTTGACCTGATATGGCACAAGGATAACAGTTAAGACATTCTTAGTTGCGGTTACAACTTTTCTTCAAAAACCACCAGCCTTTAATGATATGTTTGAAGTCACATAGTGTGGTAAAAATAAATGTTTTTGATCTTTAATTCTTATTAACGAGCCACAAAAGGGACTTGCCAAGAGAAAGCTTGTTATTTTATGAAATACCCTTATTCACTTTGTTGCTGAGAGTTCGATGAGAAGTTCAATACTCCTCTCATGTGTGGTGTGCTGAAAATGATGCGGCAGCCGGTTAGCGTTGCTTAGCATTAAGACTGTGAGCAGGGTGGAACAACTAGCCTGGCTATACAAAAAAGATAAATTGCGTTACTTAGCGAGTGTTAGAGGTGCTGGTAGACAGATTTATGAATTTTGGACAGAGCCAGGCTAGCTGCCATATTTACCATAAAGACATGAGAGTGGTATCAATGGAATAAAATGAGTTAAAGTTTAAAAATAAAGCTACAACTGACTTAATCAGATTTAAATCAAACTTTATTAATACCCAAATATGTCTCACCACCATTTATGACACAAAACATCAGACTGAAAGAGATTCTTGTTTACCAGTATTTTTTTCTCTTTGAACAGCACATCTCTATCATCATCAGATTTGAGTGGATGTTGACACTGTGTCATCAGTTAGATTTGAATGAATCATCTGTGGAGCTCTGAATGCAAATTATCTTAAGTTATCCGACCGTATTTTCACTGATGAGGTTCAAGAAAAGTTTGTCTGAGGCAAACACACAAATCACAAACAAATGAAGGTACCCTGTGTAGTTTTTTTTTT
>NW_019179209.1:0-136 GCF_002260705.1 Seriola dumerili
AGGAACATTTCAATGAAGAATCATCCAGTCATCTCTTGTTACTGAAGTGTGTCATAGTGAGACTCTCACATTGTTTTACTCGTAGCTTTTTCTACAGAATTCAAAAATCCTTTAAACAGAACAAAGAAACTCAAAA
>NW_019179210.1:0-145 GCF_002260705.1 Seriola dumerili
TTACTCATTTATTTTCATTTACTTAGTTATGATTTGTTAATTACTTATTACTATTATCATTATTGTCTTTATTTTGTTTTTGTTGTTGTCGTCTTTTTTTCTGTTGGTTTGTTTTTGTTTTCTCTCCCCTCCCTTGGTGATGGGG
>NW_019179211.1:0-133 GCF_002260705.1 Seriola dumerili
GCTGTTCAACGACGTAGTCACAACAGTGAATGCTAATCAGCCAGCTTTAGTCCACCTGGACCTAAAATACTGTAACATCTAGTCTGCGTACTCTAACCTCTTGTAAAAAAGCAACAAAGGCTGAAGCTTTTGG
>NW_019179212.1:0-331 GCF_002260705.1 Seriola dumerili
TCATTGTGTATTGCCTCAGCCTCCTTTTTGTCTTGTGTTGTCACTACATCACTGCTCCTTTGTCACACATGTTAATAAACAAACATACTATTTATTTGAGTGAATTATTTCTGTTTCACATTAAAATGATAACTGAGCGTTGGATTAAAACAACGCTGTGTAGACAGAACTACAAAAACAAAACTTCAAATGCTGTTGGCTATCAGCTCCATTGTTGGCTGATAATTAAAAGATATGTCCGTGCTATATTTTTAGCTTGTATTAACGCCACATACACCACAACTTGGTAGATTTTTTCCCACTTCATTTCCTCTGACTATGTTTCCTTGCA
>NW_019179213.1:0-123 GCF_002260705.1 Seriola dumerili
TTCGTATGGCTACAATGCCAGTAACTAGACCCACATGGTCTGTTTTATTTTTTCGCTGGCTCAAATTGTCTTTCTCCTATTGAGTTCAGGACATGGAAGAGGAGGAATATATAAACAAAGATG
>NW_019179214.1:0-102 GCF_002260705.1 Seriola dumerili
TTTTATGACTTTTTATGCCTTACTATACTATGAGGATTTAATGACTTTTTTTGCCTCACTATAATGTCATTTTTATGCCTTATTATACTATGTCGTTTTTAT
>NW_019179215.1:0-132 GCF_002260705.1 Seriola dumerili
TGGCAGAGTCCGTGAGTAAGTACTAAATTTTAAGGATTAGCAATGTCTATTTCATATATACATATGAGAATGTAACCTAATTCATATTCTTGACTTTGAAGTTTTGTAGCACATCTGCAAGCAAAAGGGTTT
>NW_019179216.1:0-102 GCF_002260705.1 Seriola dumerili
TGCTTTGGCGGGCCGGATGTGGCCTGCGGGCCGTAGTTTCGGGACCCCTGATCTACACTAACATCCAAACAATAAATCACGTCTGTTGTATTGCTATTCCAG
>NW_019179217.1:0-125 GCF_002260705.1 Seriola dumerili
TGGACTGGAACCATTCACCACATACACCTGTGGAGTCAAACCCATCTACAACAACATAGAGAGAGATGCTAAACAAACTCCAGTGACACAAGTGACTGAGGCTGGAAGTAAGTAACCAATGAAAA
>NW_019179218.1:0-286 GCF_002260705.1 Seriola dumerili
GTTCTGCTCAGGTGGAGAACTGGTTCATGTGCCGCTACAGAGCAGAACCATGACTGCTGTCTCCAGCTGCAGTTAGCGGGCTAGGCTAGCTGTTCAACAGCTAACAATGAGCCGGTTAGCAACAGCTGAACATTTAAAACTAAATAAATAAATACAGAAAGTTGTCATGACGCGACCTGTACGGTTTATCTGAAGTAGATCATGTGACAAAGAAAGATCATGAGTGATATCAGATCAGATCACCTACAGCTAGCTGCAGTCCTATTTTACAGTATCGTGCAGCTAA
>NW_019179219.1:0-111 GCF_002260705.1 Seriola dumerili
ACTTCTGATATGATACACTACATCAACCACATCAACACACACTACAGTCAGCCACTCTACACAACTGTGCTACAAGCTGCTGTCCACTAACAGCTGATCATGCTGTTTGCC
>NW_019179220.1:0-160 GCF_002260705.1 Seriola dumerili
CTTCACTGATGGAGGATGAAAACTCAGTTTCAGTTGCTGATCATTTTATCTGATTGTTCTAACGTCTCATTAAACCTTTGACCTTTGTTGTAAAAAAGTGAGTGGTGTACATCGAATAAATGAAACGCTTGATCTGCATTGTGAAGTATGAAAACACAGT
>NW_019179221.1:0-114 GCF_002260705.1 Seriola dumerili
ATAAATTTACTTCAATCAAGTTGAAAATATTTTACCTAATTTTAAATGACAAAACAGTGCGGAAACAGATTCAACAATGGAGAGGTGTCTCCAAATACTTTATGGGACGCAGCA
>NW_019179222.1:0-133 GCF_002260705.1 Seriola dumerili
AAAACAATAGACAGGAAAGAAAACACGATAAACTAAACTAAAGCCTTTAGCCCATGATCCCAAAAACTGCAAAAACTAGTGCCTCCACGAGTCAACATCCACTCAACAATCACAATCTCAAAGCCAACTCCAG
>NW_019179223.1:0-119 GCF_002260705.1 Seriola dumerili
TGTGGACCATACCCAGCCTAGGGCTGGGGTTTCTCTTGATGATGTTCCTTTTGCTGCACTGGGTGTTTCCTCTCCTAGAGAGGACAAGGTGGAACAGGTTGCACTGGCTACAACTCCAG
>NW_019179224.1:0-166 GCF_002260705.1 Seriola dumerili
GTGGTGTTCACTGTTGCCATGACAGTAAAGGTTGCATATCTTTAAGGAATTTGAAAACTTGTCTCCAGTGATCATTTTAACCCAAACCATGATCTTTTCATAGTTCTAATCAAGTGGCTTTTGTGCCTAAACTAGGCATTAACCACAGCGTCACACCTTAAAACAT
>NW_019179225.1:0-155 GCF_002260705.1 Seriola dumerili
AATGACAAAACAAAATGAAGGCTTCTGCTTTACTGTGATGGATTATCCAGCTGTAATGGTACCCATGTTTCCACATTGCTCAAAAATGAATCATGGTACTTTGAGAGTAGGAAATTAAACCAGGTGGAATCATGAAACAGAGCAGGACAATGAAC
>NW_019179226.1:0-1002 GCF_002260705.1 Seriola dumerili
ACCCTTCACACTGACAGTAGCTCCCTCATCAAATTCAATTACAACTGAAGTACTTTTGGCGCAGTAGTAAGTAGCTGAGTCTGATATACGCAGATCTGTTATTTTTAAGTGATTTTTACCAATTCCAGTGTCCAGAGTGAAACGTGGATTATTCTTGAATTCATCATGAAAACTTCCATTTCTTGTAAAGACATATAGGGTCGAGAGGAGCCTTGGTTTCTGTCCCACACTTTGCTTGTACCAGTAAAGTTTTGGTAAATCCACATTGTCAAAGAAACATTGTAAAGTCAAGCTTTCACCAACATTAGCTGATACAAAACTTCTCTCTTGACGAACAGATGAGGAGAATTTCTGATCAGTCGCCTGAACTGATGAGGAATGAGAGACAAAGCAAAGGCACATAATGAACACATGAAAACATTTCAAAGATTCAAACTGCATCACACAAACACAACTCACCCATTCTCCCCAAGAACAAACATGTCAGACAGAAGACAAACTGTGCACATGTCATCCTGCTCGAATTTTCTGGCTGAGTGGAAAGAATCTTGATCTTTTCTTCACTTTTGACAAAACAAGACTGTGTTTGATTGGCCGACTGAAGTGACACTGTATGTCCAAATATGGAAACTTGATCACATGTTTACTGCCACCTACAGTGTGAATTGTTTCCTTGAATAGAATCACATGGCGAGAGGTAAATGAAGAACAAAATGGTTTCTCATGTTGGCAAAAGATCTTGAATCAATCTAAAATAAATGATCTGCATTAACATCAGTTAGAGGATGCAGTGCAGCTCACTTCTGTTTAACATTAACGGACTCATGATGTTATATGTATGTGTGTGTGTGTGTGTGCATGTGAGAATGTGTGTGTTATGTGTTCTTTTTTGTGAATGGTACAGTACCACAGATCACATGCATGTGTATGAAAGACCAGGGAAGGACCAAATTAAAAAGGTCAATTTTGCAATAGTCAAAGTCTCAAGGCACACACACGTTT
>NW_019179227.1:0-2810 GCF_002260705.1 Seriola dumerili
GGTAGCAGTGGCGAGGCCTAGCATCTTTGTCACAGCCAGAATAAGCTACGTCAGATATAAGGAAGATACCCCAAGGGTCAGCGAGAGCAGGGGTGGTAGATGACCCACAGGCAGACTACACGGCAACAGACACTGGAATGGACATGACTATGACTTGGATATGCGACTCAGTGAAGGATAGGGGCACGGACCTATTCTCTAGGACTAGAACTGGGCAGAATAGTTCTCAGGGTGACGTGAGCGTAGCTGGAGAGAATAAAAATGTTAGACTAGAGGGAAATAAGCTCCAGATTTGTCCTTGTGGCTGGCAGAAAGTAACGTCAGTTAGGGGCCTTAGAATGCATCAGGGAAGAAAGAGATGTGTTGCAAAGGAAAGGCAGTGTGGCCGCATCGATCGATACTTTTTAAGAAGTCAATCGAATAAGTCGGATGAAGTCCAGCGACAGGTAGAAAACCACAGTTCGAAGGATATCAACAACACAGCTACAGAGGGGGAAGAGGAGACTACAAGAGGGGATGCAGCTGAGACTGAGGTGAATAGGCCAGTCAGAGAGAGAAATATGGAGCAGAAAACTAGAGTTAAATGGCCGAGGGCAAATAGCAAGAAAGAATGGGAGTCAGTCAATAGAGATTTGTCAGTAATTTTAAGCAGACTAGGAGGAAATGCAAGCGATAGACTAGAGAAGATGGGAGATATAATTTACTCCTATGGTGCAGAAAGATTTGGGGTGCAAGACAGAAAGAGGGTTGAAAGAGTACAGTTAGTTAAGTCTAGACGGCAAAGGGAAATGGAGAAATTAGTTAAGGAAAGAAGACAATTAAGAAAGCAGTGGAAAAGGGCAACAGAGGAAGAGAGGGGGGGAATTGATGTGTTGCAAGAAGATTTGAGGGGCAGGCTAGCAGTACTTAGAAGGGCTGAATATCTTAGGAAAAAGAGAAAGAAGAAAGAATATGTAAGGACAGCGTTTTACAGGGACCCTTTCAAGTTTGTTAAAGGATTGTTTAACCAGGAAAAGGGAGGACAGCTTAAGGCAACAAAGTTAGAAGTGGAAAAGTATTTAAGAAACACGTATTTAGATTTGGAACAGAATAGAGTAGTAGGCCTTCCACCCGACATGTCACCATTAGGAAATGTGGCAATCGGGGCTAAAGGGGGGCGAATACAAAAAGGTAATACTATACAATAATTCTAATCGTGAGTACCTTAGAGGAAGTATAGGTTGCCAACAACGCCACTTCAGGAATTGCACCTGGAGAATTAGATTAACTCTTTATACAATGTTTAACATGCACAAGTTCGTTGCTGATGAGGGCTTGAGACTGGGTCCAGAGTACAAATTCAAGTCGTTTTTATTAGCAGTCCGTTAATTTAACAATTTCCCAATAAAATCTTTTACACACTCACACCTTCATACACACGCACACATCCCTCAAGCAATTCAAAAAAATACACAAGAAAGAGCAAATAGCAAACTTGGGTTAAACCAATTAAAACACAGATAACTAAGCAAACCACACAAATGCAAACAAAAGAAGAACTGGCAAAGACATGCAAAACAAACCAAAATACTACTAATAACTAACCAAAAATAATCAAACAATCAAACGAAAACATGCAAAGCAATTAAACCAAAATACTAATAAGAACTAACCAAAAATAATCAAACAAACAAAAAAAACATGCAAAACAACCCACACAAAACAAAAACAATTTCAAAAAATGATTGACCCTCCGTAGGCTACGTGCAATATTTAAAATCTTGAAAACATATACATGGGGCACCAGGGTAAAGAAAAAAAAAACGTTAACCAATTTAGTGTCGGAACAACACCGCCGATGGATTAGCGTTGGATGCAGGCCGGGTTATTGGATTCTCACAGCCACACAAAACAACAGGCAAAACAGCAGCCAGCCGACAGCGACCACGAGGGAGAGTTAGTGCTGGCAGACGCCGATCGCACACATATTTAACCTGTCATGAAAAAAAAAGATATTTAGAGGCCACACTGAACCTATGACAACGGCTTAAACTGCCGTCAGCACACAGACATACCGTCGGAGTTGAATGAGCATCATACAGGTGAGGAGGATAAACACTCAAGCCACAATGGCTCAGCCACGACGTGACAGGTCACAGCCGATCGGTCACAGCTGATCGGCCTCCGCTGCATGGAGACACGGGAGGGAAACGCCAAGGACCGATCGAGTCCGACGAAGGAGAGGGAAGACTCCCAAGAAGGAGCTGTAATTAAGACACAAAAGCCGACCTTGATGGCAACCACAAAACTGTAAAAAAACAGCCCAACAAAGCGTGCAACTACAACATACCAGGGAGCAGCAAACCGGGCGACCCGCCTGTGAGGCGATCAGGTGGGATGAACAGGTGCCGTGATTAGGGAGACGGCAGGGCACCCAAGAGCTTCGGAGCAAGAGGGCTCCCAACACGCAACCACCCACCTTTATAGACTGCGCCCCCTAGGCTGATTCTGCAGCACTAATTAACGTCGCAGCAAGATTGCAGGCCCATACTGCTACAGAAAGATAGATCATGAGATCGATGTTAGATCATCCTGTGCTGAGACAGTTTGNATGAACAGGTGCCGTGATTAGGGAGACGGCAGGGCACCCAAGAGCTTCGGAGCAAGAGGGCTCCCAACACGCAACCACCCACCTTTATAGACTGCGCCCCCTAGGCTGATTCTGCAGCACTAATTAACGTCGCAGCAAGATTGCAGGCCCATACTGCTACAGAAAGATAGATCATGAGATCGATGTTAGATCACCCAGGTGGAAGGAGGTTGAGGAAGTA
>NW_019179228.1:0-113 GCF_002260705.1 Seriola dumerili
GTGTCTCCTGAAATAGCGCCCCTACGGCGGTAGGCGTACGCAGATTGTACCGATAGCTGCGTACCTACCTTTGTCACCATGGTTACTATAGTAACAGTCATGGCTTGGTTGGG
>NW_019179229.1:0-109 GCF_002260705.1 Seriola dumerili
TTTAATGGGTCCCCCTTGGTTTGTACTATGAACACTAACGGTATTGCACATGCACACATATGAGCAATGTAGCTGATGTGATACAGGTTTCAGGCTCTTCGTTAGTTGG
>NW_019179230.1:0-146 GCF_002260705.1 Seriola dumerili
CCTTCAGTGAAAGCAGGAAATCTATTTCTCACAGATCCATTTTTTGTTAATGTAACGACCATCACTTAGATAATAAAATCCTCTCCATTTTTCTTGTTGATCACAGAATGCTACATATTTCCAGTCTGTGGGATGATTCAGCTGTC
>NW_019179231.1:0-103 GCF_002260705.1 Seriola dumerili
GCACAGGTATGAGGACACACAGGAAACACCAAATAAAAACATGAGGCACCAAAGTCACCTTTTCATTGTCTTTTCAAGTGATACTTTCATCTGTCCCCTGATA
>NW_019179232.1:0-122 GCF_002260705.1 Seriola dumerili
TCTCATGTTGTTGCCGGAGCAGAACTGCAGTTATATAACTAAGGTTAAAGTTAAGATCTTTCTTGCATCCCTGTTTGATTTGCTTTTAAGATTAAGACATTTATTTAAGACATTTTAAGTTT
>NW_019179233.1:0-192 GCF_002260705.1 Seriola dumerili
CCCTCCTCCGCCCTCCCCCTCCCCCCCGCTCTGTTCACTTCTTCATCCCCTCCTTTCTTTATCTCTCACACTTCTTCTTCTTGTATCTGTCCTCAGTTACCAAACTTGGTTAAGTCTCCACGGATTGTACCATGTGCTTCAGAATAGAGGGGTGGGGCGAGGCGGGGATTAAAAAAAAAAAAAATAGAGAAA
>NW_019179234.1:0-102 GCF_002260705.1 Seriola dumerili
CGAAAACTCCGAGGCTGCAGGTAAATTAATGGAAATCCTGTCAGTCAGGGACGTGAACACACACACGCACGCACGCACGGGCGCACGCACACACACACACAC
>NW_019179235.1:0-107 GCF_002260705.1 Seriola dumerili
AAACCTGGCTCTGTGAGCAGTCTGCGGTCAGTAAGTGAAGTACTCTTAAATACTTCATGGGCTGTTACATCTTCTTTGCTTGCAGAAATCAACTGCCTGGTACTGGA
>NW_019179236.1:0-156 GCF_002260705.1 Seriola dumerili
TGTGAGACTTATTGATTGAGTAATAATAATAAATAATAATAATAATAGTAACAAAGTGCTGAGGCATTCTTGGCCTACTGCACCAGTTTGCTATATGAACTGTCTTCAAGTTAACTTTTTTGGATTTTTTCATACATAAAACACTCACACACTAAT
>NW_019179237.1:0-115 GCF_002260705.1 Seriola dumerili
ATAATTTTTCATTTTCAATCACATTATTTTATTCATGTTGGCCATAGTTTCCTCTTTTTTCTGTTTATAAAAAAATAAATAAAATAGTTCAATCTGCACTTTATATGAAAGCTTT
>NW_019179238.1:0-205 GCF_002260705.1 Seriola dumerili
TGAACATGTGGGAGAGTCCAAATTAGAAGAGCCTTGGAAAACTGATTTTGGAAAAATCTTTTACAGTGAGTGAATAGTTTCTAAGAATATAAATGACTGAATTATTTAATACTATTAATTTTGATATTTTTATACTCTACCACAGTTATGAGTCAGCTTAAGTCTAATGTTGAGAAACCTTCAAACGCTGTTGTGTCACTTATGT
>NW_019179239.1:0-100 GCF_002260705.1 Seriola dumerili
TTTTTCTTTTATAGCCTTCTGTGTCATTCTTTTAAAGATCTGAATATGATATCAGATATGTCTGAATTACAGCTCTGGGGGATTGTGTCCAACAAAAGTT
>NW_019179240.1:0-119 GCF_002260705.1 Seriola dumerili
TCTGTTGTCAGACAAACAGCAGCTGCCACTGACTTTCATCTGTAATATTTCTCACAATAATGTTTTTCTCTCTCAAAATTTTACATTTTTAATTCCCATAATATTACGACTTTATTCTC
>NW_019179241.1:0-109 GCF_002260705.1 Seriola dumerili
TACCAAGCAGCTAATGATTCAGCTAAATCTTCTATTTTACATGAGTCAAAATTAAAAGTGGAAACAAACTAGAGCATTAAAATGACACAATACTAGAAACTGTAAATTT
>NW_019179242.1:0-115 GCF_002260705.1 Seriola dumerili
TTGATTATTTTAAATTCTTTGTGTTTTGCAGGAACAATCTGTCAAGTATCTGAGGAGAGACAGAAGGTCTCTCTGCCTTGTCCTCGACCTGTGGAGGGTACAGTGACGTGGAGCA
>NW_019179243.1:0-116 GCF_002260705.1 Seriola dumerili
TCAGTCTGAAGACAAAGAGAGACGTCTGTCTTACTTACCCAAAGGCGCCACTGTTGATATACTTGACTGTCTTGAAGTCCTCCATTGCTGGTTGTCTTGGAGGAGGACTGAAAACC
>NW_019179244.1:0-118 GCF_002260705.1 Seriola dumerili
CTTACTATACTATGACGTTTTTATGCCTTCCTCTACTATATCGGTTTTTTTATTTTTTTTGCCTACTATACTGTGACTTTTTTTTTTACTTTTTATGTCTCATTATAGTATGACATTT
>NW_019179245.1:0-824 GCF_002260705.1 Seriola dumerili
TTTCAAGACGTTTTCTAGCATTTATCAGATCTTTATCACAAATAATCTCCATGTGAGGTGGAGAGGAAGGTTGCTGAGGTAAACAAAGATGGACATTGGGAAGTAGAAGGTATAGAAAGGAAGATGAAGGGGAGGAAGAGAAGATGGAAGAAAGAGTGAAGATAGAGAAGAGGGGTGAACATGTAAAGAAAAGGAGAAATTGTAGGAGATGAGAGGACAAGTGGAAGGGAGAAGTAGAAAATGAAATATAAAAGAGAGGTGGTAAGAGGAAGATGAAAGAAAGTTAANTGAAAGAAAGTTAATTATGGAAGATGAAGACACCAAAAGATGGGAGGGGGTTCAACATCTCATCCATGAAGGACATAAAGGATGGAGGCAAAGGAAAGATAAATGAAAGACTGACAAAGTGGATCGAGGAGGAAGATGATTAAACAGAGGAAGGTAGATGGGGAAAAAGATGTTACATGGGGAGAAAAACCTTATTTGGGTAAATAATGCAACAGTTTAATGCACTTGCCTTAGCAGTTGGAGCCATGACGAGCTTGATCATCCTTGCAGCAGCTCCTCCTCTACTGCTGAAGACCTTCATCAAGTTAGGTGTGTATTTGTCAAGTTCTGACAAAAACTTGGCTTGAAGTGGCAAAGTTGTTAAACGCATGAATTCCGCATTTATCTTTAAGAGAAAAAAATGATACAATAGGAGAAGTAAGAAGTAATAACTTTCTAGCTTTAAGAGGAATAATTTTCTGGGCTGAAAAAGGACAGACACTTTGGAGACTTGGCACTTGGGCACAATCTTAAATGCAGATAAATCACATCTCAAT
>NW_019179246.1:0-125 GCF_002260705.1 Seriola dumerili
TGACCTAACTCTCCGCAATAAAAGCACCGGTCCTCCTGCTGCTGTCTCCGTCGCTCTTTCGGCGTCAGCCGAGCCCTTTCCAGCTCCATGGGCTCCTCCTCTCCCTCCGTGGGGAAATGATGACG
>NW_019179247.1:0-146 GCF_002260705.1 Seriola dumerili
CAAGTTGTGGCTGGCTCGACATCAGCTAATGTTTTTTTTTTGTTTTTTTTTTACATAAGCACATTTTTCCACAGGGGTTATATGATTCGATTGATCTATTACTCAGACCTTTTTTCTTGAGTAATTGATCATTTTCATATAAGAAA
>NW_019179248.1:0-105 GCF_002260705.1 Seriola dumerili
AAAATGGCATAATATAGTAAGGCCAAAAAATTGAAAAAACGACATACTATAGTATGGCATGAAAGATGAAAAAAACTACATAATATAGTAGGGCATAGAAACGTC
>NW_019179249.1:0-100 GCF_002260705.1 Seriola dumerili
TTCTTTGTTATAAAGCATTTTGTGCTACATTTATTTTATAAAAGGTGCTATACAAATAAAGTCTATCATTATCATTATTATTATTATTATTATTATTATT
>NW_019179250.1:0-9509 GCF_002260705.1 Seriola dumerili
GTGACTGCAGTTGGTCATGAACTTCTCTAAGACCTTGGTAGAAAAGGGAAACGGCCTGAAGTCAGACAGAACTGAAGGTCCAGCTCGTCCTCTCTGATGAGGGGCTGAACTGCAGGAAGCTTGAAGGCAGCTGGAACACGTCCGACATCAGGGAGGAATTCATCAGGTCGACAACACACGGCTGAAGGGTTTTAAAAACCTCTTGAGGAGACGGTGGGAGGCTGTGGAGGGTAGTGAGATGGCTGCAACTACTTCACTTCAAAAGGAGAGAGGCACCTGCTCCAACTGCTGAAGGTGTTTGTGTTTCATGTCACTGATTAATAAATGTTATAGACTCACAGTAAATCCTGCTCATAGATAAAACACAATACACAGCGATTTAAACTGAACCCTGACGTAAGAAGACGGATCGGTTTATTTCAGCGTGATGACGTTCAGGGATTGTTGAGTGTTTTTAATAAGTGACGTTTAATGAGTCCAACACTCTTCAGTTCAAGAACGAGTCACAAACTATTTTACATCCAGTTTCAGTCAATAAACTAAATATGGAAATGATTCAATTGTGAGTTTTTACAACGAAGTTTGGTTTGAATTTATGACGTCATTCAGACTGCAGGAACAGAGTGATACACAGTGATGCCCCCCCCCCCTGTCTCTCTCTCTCTCTCTGTGAGCGAGTGGTGGTGGTGCACGTGCGAGTGGCGCAGACTTTGAATTGGTTTTTGTTCTGTTTCTAGCTGCATGATCAGGTGAGACTGCTTTAATAGTATTTTCTGTGGAGTTGTTGGTGTGATTATCGGTGCTGCTGGCGGGTATTTACAGGAGGAATGGCGTCCTCCGAGACGCCGCCTCCGTCTATCCGACAGGGAGTGCGGATAGTCCCTCCGAATGGTTCTGTTACTGTTGAGGAGGTTCTGCTGGCTGCAGGTGAGAGGTAGGACATGACAATCTGGTTTATGCATTTCGAATGAAACAAAGCTGTGTTGTGTTCCTTAAGAGTGAGCCCTGGTTTACCAGCTGATAAAGAGCGGCGTGTTCGGCATGGCAGAGGTGGATTTAGTGGATGTGTGGAGGATGAAGCAGCCTGCAGTCAGGCAGTCACACCTGGGTGAGCGTGGCAGGTCAGTGCAGCCAGGTGAGACAGGTTTTATCCATCAGCTGTTTTCACTGCTCAGGCTGTTGACTGTCACATCCTCCCTGTGGCTTTCACAGATTTAGTTCTTATGGAGCTTGTTTTATCTTCCACTGACCGTTTTAAATCTTTTTGGCATTTTAATGTCAAGTTATTACTTAAACATTAAATTGTTTTGTGCTCACTGGAGACTAGGAAAGAGTCTTTTCCTTCTCTGAGTCAGTGGTGGGAGGTAGGAAAGGGCCAAACCAGGGTTTTCTGCTCATCGTACTCCACTAGGATCAGGAGAGCTGTGCAGCAGCTGGAGGCAGAGATCACAGAGCCTGAGAGAGGGTCTGGTGAGCAGAGCTCCCTGTTCTCTCTATAAAGCAGCAGCTGAGCTTCTTCCTCCAGGAGAGAGCTGAAGGAGTGCTGGTCCGGGCTCGTTTCTCTCAGCTCATCAACATGGATGCACCGACTAAGTTCATCTTTAGCCTGGAGAGGTCGGTGGCCCGGAGGAAGCAGATGGTGTGTCTGCACCTGCCTGATGGGAGGCTGACTTCTGACCGGGCGGAGATTAGGAGGCATGCAGTGGCCTTCTACACTGAGCTGCTGCTGAGCTGCTGCAGGATCTTCCACAGCTGAGTCCGGAGGAGCGTCACACCCTGAGCTCAGACATCTCCCTGCATGAACTGACCACTGCCGTGTCCCAGAGGGCCTGAGGACAGGCTCCCGGCCTGGACGGCTTCTGGAGCGAGCTGGGGCCTGACATGCTGCATGTTTTTAAGGAGTCTTTTACTAAAGGGACCCTTCCTGCTTCCTGCAGGCGCGCAGTGATCTCCTTGCTGCCTAAAGGGAGATCTAACGCTTCTAAAGAACCGGTTGCTCTTCTGATTACAACTGACAGATTACTAACTCCTCTCCAAGTTTTTATCTGACAGACTGAAGGTTTTTATTGACCTGTTGATTGGGGCGGAACAGTCACACTGCGTCCCGGACACGTCAATGCTGGACACTTTGTTTTTAATGAGGGATGTTTTTGACATTTGTAATCTGTACAGTCTTGATGTGGGTGTAGTTTCCATAGATCAGGAGAAGGCGTTTGATCGTGTTGACCTTCTCTTTCTGTTTGCCACACTGCAGGCCTTTGGCGTTGGGGAGCACTTCCTGTCCTGGGTGAGGTTACTGTACAGTGGTACAGCTGGGGCACCAGAAAAATACTGGAAAATAACGGAAAATAACTATCTCATAAAAACACAGTAATTTTCCGTAATTAAAATACAGTTTGTTTTAATTTTACATGAGATTTTCTGTATTTTTTGGGCTTTTTAATGTTTAATAAAGAATATTTACCTGTATAAAAACAATGAAATTACCTATAAATAAGGTCTAACATTGTTATAATACAAATAATAAGGTTTAAAATTGCAGAAAGATTCTGTTATTAGTTGGTTTTTATTTATATTAATTCATATTTGATGTAATAAAATGATAATTCACACATAAAAACATTTGATTTCTCTTTCAAAAATGTAAAAAAACAGTTGAAGGCCTCGGTAGGGGGCTTAAAATTGCAACAATCTTCTGTTAATTTTTGGTTTTTACATGTAATTTTACATAGATTTCTTGTATATTTAACAGACCTTCATGTTAAAGTATTTTATTAACAGTATCTTCACCTGTTTTGGTAAAAACCCAAAGACCTTTGGTTCCATAAAACTATCTTACACTAAAAACATCAATGAAAAACACATACAAGGCAAAAGTTGGATGTAAAACTTTAATGACCAAAAAGATCGTGAACATTAAACAAGTTTTTTTTTTTTTTAATAAAAATACATGAGTGCTCAGTAGGATACTTACAGATCATCTTGATGGTTAAGATTACTGATGTTGTATAACCCAGGTATACCCTGGCTTACTACTACAGTCCACAGGCAGATAGAAGTCCAAGGTTTTGAAAAGTCCATTGCCATAAAAGTGTCCTTTATTAGTCAAGCTGTTTCCATGGTGCTGCCTCCTCCTGTTCCGTCCTGTAGCTGTTGATGCGAGGGAGCAGTAAGGGAGCAGCAAATGTTACTGTATGTGGACATCAAGGGTTCAACAGGTTGGATGGACTGAGCTGCAGTAACTGACCTAACACCAGCATCAGGGAGAGAGCAGAGATAACAATTATTATATGATCAAAAGTTGTTTCAGTGAAACTAAAGTTGTGATGAGAAATATTTCTTAAAATTTACATCACAATACTTTTAGAATTTTTGACGATAACGGTACACAGTATTTCACAGCACCAAAATATTTCAAATAAAAACCAGTAGTGTCGGCTCAGGACTGGGAAATATATGGATATTATAGTGTTGTCTTTTGTCTCTGGCTGCATTACAGTAAAGTGATGTCAGTTTCTGAACTTACCAGACTATTCTATTATTTTCCTTTACACACTTAGTCATTACTGATGATTATTTATCAGAAATCTCATTGTGTAAATATTTTATGAAAGCACCAATGTCATCCCCACAATATAACCTAACAAGTAGTCAGATGAACAGGTACCCAAATAAAATCTAGGTCTCGAATAAACTCCCAGTGCCTATATAATTTACATGTCAACAAAACATAATGTACAAAATTTAATTACTATGTTCCTCATTATAACTTTCCATCCATTCATCTGTTATTAATCAAAATGTTCATTTTTTGAGCTCAACCCACCTGATCTGCCGAGGTTAACGCGGATCCACACAACTAACTAGTGTTAATGTTAATGTTAAACCCTTTTTACACAGCCTGTTCAAGGCGGGAATACTGTGCTTTGCAGTTCTGTGTACAACACTTAACATTTACTGGAAGTGTGTATGAATTTGTGTTTGTATGGAATTACTCACCAGAAATGTGCCGACAGAAAACAGAAACAGATCCACACGAAAGCTCATGGATCTACCAACACCAGGACAACGCTGAGGTGAACTTGGTAGCTTTTAAATGGGCCAAGCTCAATGTCCTAACACGTGAACAAAGAAAAAGTTTTAAAAATGTATTTATTTATTCACAATGTAATCATCATTTACTTTTTCTAGAGACGTATAGCTTACCTAGAAAAGTAATAATGTCAAGGATTCAGTTGAGGACCACTGGACATATTTGGCTCAGCCTGCTGGACAGCACAACATCTGCATTTACTGACTGAACAGATGTTCCAGATGCAACAGGAGTATATCTTTTAAAACTGGTCAAACAGCCATTACATTATAATCATCAACAAATGAACAGTATAACTTAACTAAGGTAAATATGACACTTGGGCCTGAAATACAGTATGTCCCTTTTTCTCAAAACACTCAACAGCCACTGCACAGTGACGTCACTTCAAAGAGGAGAAAGAAGCGGGAGTCTGTAATAGCCGAAAGCATAACACTGACTTCCACGGCAAATTTCAACCTCTGCAGCAACTGTGGCCGCCAAATGTTGGAGAAAAAGATTGTCCACAGACCAACGACAGAACCAGCTGTAAGTTACCTTAGAGCTAATGTTAGCCTAATGGTAACGTATCTGGACACAGCTAAAATGCTTATCAATTTGCCCTTCACTGGCAACGTTAGCTAGTAGCAACTGAAAACACATAATCTAAATAATTCCACTCATAAAAAATGTTTACCTTGTTAAACCTGATTCCACCTTTCCCTGGCAGCCGAAGACAGAAAGTTCTGGAGGAGCAAGTTAGGACGGACTTCTGGAGGAGAGCAGAGAGTGTAGCTTAGCTCACACACACAACTGTCCCGAGGAGGCGGAGCCGAGTGCAGTGCTCTGATTGGACGGCAAAGATTCAAACTTTGATATTTGAATAAGGAGCGTGTCTATGTTCCCACAGCCCTAACCCTAATTTTCAAAAATTTCTGTGAAAAAAAAGTTCTAAGAAATGTGGGAACATAGGGCTGACCCCAAAAGTATAATGGGGAGAAAATCTCAATGATAAAAAGTATATTTTGACAGTTTACCACTGCTTGTTATACATTGACAAAAACACATTTATTCAACATTTTTGTTGTGAAAACTTCCGTAATTACACAAGATTTTTGTAAATTAACAAACAAATCTCAATAAAATTACAGAACAAATACTTCTTTTACTGTTGTCAGTAATTTTATTTCATTTTATAATATTTTTACAGTATTAAACTTGAATTTAACAGTTTAATCTCTTAAATAACAAAGAAATATTTGTGAAATTACGATAAATTTGCAAATGTATTTTAACAGTATTTTTATGTGAAAAAAAAACGTAATTTTCTCTTTAAAAAATGGAAATTTTA
This sequence comes from Seriola dumerili, assembly GCF_002260705.1. Taxonomy (NCBI): domain Eukaryota; kingdom Metazoa; phylum Chordata; class Actinopteri; order Carangiformes; family Carangidae; genus Seriola; species Seriola dumerili. The sequence continues at coordinate 5,424 of NW_019179250.1, forward strand.
TGGTTATTCACAGACTAGTGCGGACTAGAGAGACCAATACATAAGAACTGATGAAGCCGCTTGGATAAGAGGCGAAACGTCTTCCACAAGACAAATACAAGTCCAGTTGCCTTCGATTTAATTTGAGAGAGGAGGTTATTCACAGTTACGGTGTTTTCATGTTATTTTACATTTGACATGTAAAATCACAGTCTAATTTTTGTAATTTTATTAATATTTATTGTATTTTTAAAAATACAGGAAAAATGTAAAATATACAGAAAACTTCTGTTATATACAGATTTATTTTACAGTGCAGCTCTACAGCACGGCCATCCAGCCTCTCCTCCACAGACTGAGGTCAGGCTGAGGGTCCCTCTACTCTGGCCGGGTGGGGGGGGGGGGGGGGGGGCTCCTGGTCTTCCTGGGGGGCTTAGCTGGGGAACAAGAGGAGCAAAGGTTTTAGGTGTTTTTCTAGGCAATGAGGGCAGAAAGACAGAATTGGGAGGGAGTGCTGGGGAAGCTGGAAATGGCTGCTCCCCCAGCTGTCCTACAGGGGAAGAGTTCTGATTATCAATAACCTGGTTGCCTCTTCCCTGTGGCACAGACTACAGGTGTTGTTTCCACCACCAGACCTCATGGAGGCGCTGCTGCGGTTCCTCATGGGCTTCTTCTGGTCTGGTCACCATTGGCTACGGGCGGCGTTGCTGTATCTCCCTGTGGCAGAGGGGGGGGGGCTCATAAACATTAGATCCAGGACGGCAGCCTTCAGACTGCAGGCGGTTCACAGACTGTACGGCTGCGGTCTCTGCTGGTCGGCTCATCCTCAGAAAGGCTGGGAGGCGTGGCTTAGATAGGCACCTGTTCCTGCTGGACTCACAGTGTGACCTGTCTGGACTTACACCTTTCTACAGGTCAGCGATCGATGCATGTAGGACACTTCACATCACCTGACCTCCTGACCCCTGGCCTGGAATGTGTCTGTTTGAGGAGCCGCTGTTCAACAACAGCTTCCTGTCCAATGGCATGCCCTCCTCAGGCACTTTGAGGACTCGTTTTGTTGAGGCGGGGATCGTCAAGATCAGTCATCTAATGAGATTATGAGATTACATCAGGTCGTCCCAAGTGCTGCAGAGGGTTGTAGACGAGGGGGGGCAGTCTCTGTCTGCTCCACTGAGGGTTTCTGTTCAGGACCGGGTGCTGGCTCGTTCATGTTCCCCTCCCTCATCATCAGTCCTGCTGTGGGAGAGCGGAGAGAGAACAGCTGCCTGCTTCTCTCCCTGAAGTCCAGCTGTGGGAAAATTCATCTCCTGTGGGAAGCAGCAGCTGTATCACAGCTGTGTAAAGGTCCTGAACCTCGGTTCTCTAGCAGGACTCAGGGAGTCCAAATGGGCCGAGGTGTTGGATGCAGACTCTTGTCCTAAAGGCTGCTGGCGGCTCCTGTACAAGCCTCCTGTTGAAGAACGGACGGCTGACCTCCAGTGGAGGATCATACTCGGAGCTATAGCTACAAACAGATACAGAGCTCACCTCACCTCTCCTTTCTGTAGTCAGACAGAACCTGTGCAACACCTGGTGGTTTCCTGTCCTCGTTTGTCTGATTTATTGAGGCGGCTGCACAGGAGGGTGGAGGCTCTAACAGAGGTTTACTCCTTTTCTCTTTTTATCTTTGGCCCAAGGTTCACTGTCAAAAAGAGAAAGACACTGGTTCTTGTCAACTTTTTGTGAGCAAATGTGAAAATGGCAATTTGGAAAAGCTGTAAGAACCAGTTGTCAGGTGTGGGCCGGACGGAGCCGGAGCTGCCTGAAGGTTCTGGTCTCAGCTCAGAATTGAGCCTCTTTTTACCGACTGAGCTGCAGCCTGGACGTGTTCAGGGAGGTGTGGGGATCAGACAGGTGCTCTGTTCCATCAGGGACGACGGGTCACTGCAGCTCAGCTTTTAGGTTTGTGTTTTTTAGTTTTTTATTTGTAGATAGTAGTGTGTTGTTGTTGTTGTTGTTGTTGTTGTTGTTGTTTTTCATTTTGATTGGGAGGTTTAATTGTTCACTGGTAAATTATTAGAAGTTTTGAAATGGACCATTTAAATTTTTTGGCGTAATGTGTCCTAAATAAAGTTGTGTCAAAGCCAAAGTCTTCTTCTTCTTCTTCTTCTTCTTCTTCTTCTTCTTCTTCTTCTTGTGGGAGGAGAGCGAGTGAGGGAGAGAGTGGGAGAGAGAGTTTTTGGATTATTTTCTATATTTCTATCCTTTTCTTCTTCTTATTTGTTTGGTGGTGGTTTATGTAGGTGTTTGTGTTTGCACGGGTTTAGTTTGGGGTTAGTTTAGTTTCGTGTCTTTGTGTGTTTTCCTGCCGGCCTGAGGCTGGTGGCAGCCGTCATGGCGGCCGACGGGCTGTCCCGGCAGCACGGCGTGAAGGTGGGCGCCGGATCCCTGAGCAGCGTGGAGGAGGTGGCGCTGGCAGCGGGGAGGTGGTGGGGCACAGCTCCATCAAATCTGCCGCCTGCATGAATAAATCGGTCGTGTTATTTCTGGAGAAGGTGGAACAAGCTAACCGGCTAGTGGGGACCGGTATAGTAGTGAACGGCTTGTTTGAACAAGTGCTGCCGATAACGCAGCCCACAACCCGGATTACCCTGTCTAATGTACCGCCGTTTGTTAGCGATGCATTTCTGATCAATGAACTCTCTCGTCATGGGGAAGTTGTCTCTCCCATGAAGAAGACACTGTCTGGATGCAAATCACCATTATTAAAACACGTATCGCATCGAAGACAAGTATCGATGATACTAAACAACAGAACGGAAGAGTTCAATCATGTTTTCAAAGTACGGGTGGACGGGTTTGATTATACACTGTACGCCACCTCCTCCCTGCTGAGGTGCTTCGGCTGCGGGGAGGAGGGACACCAGGCCCAGGCCAAGAGATAGGCAGGGTAGACCCGTACCTGCGGCCCGGCGCCAGACTCCCGCCACAACACAGCGGGAGGTGGACGGAGGAGAGAGAGAGAGGCAGGAGGAGCAGAGAGGACTCAGGGAGGTGAGTGAGGAGGGGGAGTGTGAGGCTGAGAAGACAGGTGGCACAGGTGAGGTGGAGGGTGAGACAAGGGAGGTGGAGGGGGAGAAAGGTGAAGTGGAGGGTGAGACAGGTGAGGTGGAGGGTAAGAAAGGTGAGGTGAGGGGTGAGATAAAGGAGGTGGAGAGGGAGAAAGGAGAAGTGGGGGGTGAGACAGGTGAAGTGGAGGGTGAGACAGGTGAGGTGGAGGGTAAGAAAGGTGAGGTGAGGGGTGAGACAGGTGAGGTGGAGGGTGAGAAAGGTGAAGTGGAGGGTAAGACAGAGGAGGCAGGGGAGATGTTAGACAAAGGGCAATAAGAATGAGACAGGTGAAGCAGAAGGGCCAGTGGAGGAGATGGAGACAGGTGAGGTGTTAAGAGAGAAAGGTGAAACTGTGGAGATGACAGGCGAGATGGATGGTGAAGGGAGTGAGGGAGAAAAAGTAGCAGACAAACAGCTTAAAGCTGGTTTATCTGAGAACAGAAAGTATGGTTCTATCTAACAATGCGTGTACGTCAGGAAGTGTGTGTGAGAGTGTACCCACTCCAGCACAGAGACGCAGCAGCAGAAAGAGCTCGCTGTCTGCGGCGGGAGGCTGTAAGGCCGGGCGGCTGGAGGCCCCGGCAGCCACCACAGCAGACAGCGACAGTGATGCTGAGGCGTACCTGTCCGACTGCAGTGGCGTTTCCAGCGTCACTGTAAGTCAAGAAACTAAAGCGTATTCTGAAAAAATGTTAAAAAGTTTTTTGCAGCAAACAAAAGGTATAAAAGGCAGAAACATAGAAAAACACTTTCCAGACAAACTGTTATTTCTAAATTCAGCAAAGAATGTTATTAAAAACAAAGCCCACCGGTCTTCCGAACTAAACGAATCAGAGGTTTTTTCAGGTTGTAAAAAACTAATTGATACAAGTACAGCAAAAGAGTTTGGTTCTTTTACGTCATTTTTAAGTAACGTCTGCCTCTTAGATTTTTATCATTTCTAGTTGAATCGTTTTTTGTACCACACTGTTTTTTTAACACTTCGGCACAAACCAGGCAGCACAAACAAGGCAA
>NW_019179251.1:0-150 GCF_002260705.1 Seriola dumerili
CACTCTTCAGTTCAGAACGAGTCACAAACTATTTTACATCCAGTTTCAGTCAATAAACTAAATATGGAAATGATTAAATTGTGAGTTTTTACAACGAAGTTTGGTTTGAATTTATGACGTCATTCAGACTGCAGGAACAGAGTGATGCAC
>NW_019179252.1:0-147 GCF_002260705.1 Seriola dumerili
CATCGACTACTTCATGTTTCCAATCAGAAAGGTCCGTCTGAAGGATTATTTTGTTTCCCCTTTAAAAGAGAAAGATGGAGGGATACAGGAGCACTGTGTATTTTACAGCGCTAACATGAACCTTGCTGTATTTCAGCCTGATCAGTG
>NW_019179253.1:0-214 GCF_002260705.1 Seriola dumerili
TTTTGGGGGTCGATCAGTTACCCCGGAACTAAATTTAGAACCTGGTTCCTGCGGTGGAAACATGCACAGTTCCTCAAAAAAGGTTTCTGGTTCCAGGGGAAAGTTCCTGTGGTGGAAACACGTCTTAAGTCACAGTATGCAGTGGAGGACAAGCTTCATCCTTTTCCAAACTGCACAACTTGAACATAGGACCACTGTAACATCCTCAAGTGCA
>NW_019179254.1:0-116 GCF_002260705.1 Seriola dumerili
TTGAACTAGTGAAAAGTACTGGTTAAGGTATAATCTTCTTATTATAACTCTGATGAGTTACATGAAAACATTTTGACGCAGAAAATCCCTTTCAGTCCAACATTAGGAGCTGGAAT
>NW_019179255.1:0-146 GCF_002260705.1 Seriola dumerili
TAGAACAGGTAATGGAGAGGAGTCTGTGATCACCATTTGCCTGGGTGTGTAGCCTCCGGCTTCTTTAGCAGCTTTGTCTGCGGCATCATTTCCTTCGGCTATGTCGTTATCCAATTTCTGGTGTCCTTTACACTTCATCACTGCCA
>NW_019179256.1:0-134 GCF_002260705.1 Seriola dumerili
AACTCACACTGACACACAACAGAATTTAAGCGCTGATTTCCCTCTTCATCATCGCTAAATGTATGTATTAAGAAAACTGCTTAAAATTATATTTAAAAAAAGCATCTATTTATTAAAAAACATGTAAGTATGAG
>NW_019179257.1:0-101 GCF_002260705.1 Seriola dumerili
TGTTGATTCGCGAGGACGTTTGTAATTGTGAAATGAAATTTTTGTTTGAAAAGCTCGCTTCATCTTACCGGTTCATTACATATCCTAAAGGCAAATCATTT
>NW_019179258.1:0-110 GCF_002260705.1 Seriola dumerili
ACTGCACAACCTGAAGTACATATTGTTAAAAGAGACTTATACACCCACAAACAAACAACATGGACAAGACTTTTTGGAGCCCTCATTCCAAGCTACGGAGTTATGGCATC
>NW_019179259.1:0-122 GCF_002260705.1 Seriola dumerili
CTTCAAGAAAGACAACGACAATGCTGGCTACAGAGAGAACAGGATATATCGTTGGTAAACATTAAAAATCACTGCATTTAACATGCATTTATTTGCAGCACATCACTCTGAGACAGAGGCAT
>NW_019179260.1:0-102 GCF_002260705.1 Seriola dumerili
CATTTTGTTTTCAGCTTGTCCGTCTTATTCTCGTGGACACCATATCTCAGTTACACCTCGACTGAATTTCTTCTAATTCTTCAAACCCTCACCTGGACTCAA
>NW_019179261.1:0-110 GCF_002260705.1 Seriola dumerili
AAAGGAATCATGAAATTTTGAATTGTAGACATGTTCTAAAGTTAGGGTAAAGTTAGGTTTAGGTTAAGGTTAGCTTTAGGTAAGTAGTAGTTATAGTAATGGGTTAGTCT
>NW_019179262.1:0-170 GCF_002260705.1 Seriola dumerili
CTGTACCTGCTGCTTGGGTGGCGTTTCAACTGTTTGCAGTGCTCGACGGATCCTTTTAAAACTATTGTTTTTTTTAAAATAAGACTTGTGGCTGCTGTCTACCTGAAGCCGTCAGGTTCCCACAGTACTTTTGCATGGCATCGCTACGCTGGCTTGGACTGAGCTTGATT
>NW_019179263.1:0-154 GCF_002260705.1 Seriola dumerili
ATTTTTGCTAGTGCTACATAGCTAGTGTTAGCATTAACAGCTGTTTACATGCTGATGTTATAATGCGTCCTCTGAGCAGCTGCTCATTCAGGGCAGACTGGAGACTACAGTGACTTGGGCCAGGGCTAGCTGGTTAGCATGCTAACTTCAGTAG
>NW_019179264.1:0-138 GCF_002260705.1 Seriola dumerili
CAATGGAGGCCAGAAGATCTTAAGCAGGACAGGAAGGAATGAAGGAAGTGAGAAAATGAGAAAAATTTGGGTTAGATACAAATCAGTTAACATACCTGCGACACAGTAGGAAATCTTTATCCTTAATAAAGAGAAAGA
>NW_019179265.1:0-954 GCF_002260705.1 Seriola dumerili
TATAAGTTGTTCTGTTGGCTTCTTCCTGGCATCAAACATCAAAGATTGTGATGAGACCCCATGTACTCTAATTACAGCTCAGCTTTCAGCCACCCAGAGCAAGTGCATGGTATAATTATGAAGTTAAAAAATACTGCCAAAGGACATGATTTAATTACAAGCAGCTTCATGAAGGAAAATATTGATTACCTTATTGATCATCTGACTCATGTTTTTGGCTTATCTTTGCAATCTAGTGTTATCCCACATGTATTTAATTACCCAAGTTATACTACTCTGTAAATCAGGTGATCCTCATAGATTTGGCAATTATCGTTCAATATTGATATTAGCATGTTTTTTTCATCAATTTACAACCACCAATAAGGTTTTTGGATGAAATATTCAACTTAACTAACATTGTTTCAGCTTGTTCATAATATTTCTTCTGCTTTATATGATAGAAAAAAAATGTACTTGGTGTCTTTTTAGATTTGACCAAAACATCTGATACAACCAAACTTAATAGATATGGCGTTTAGATTTAGGATGTTGCACTCAACTGGTTATATATTAATGTTTGAGTATGTATCACAAATAATAAAGGACCGAGAATAGAACCATGCGGTACCCCAAAAATATTTAATATTTTTAGCTTCTTATATATGCAACCATCAATGGATATAAAGTGTTCTCTACCATTTAAATAGTTAATAAGCCGTTTGAGAGCTCATTTTTTAAACAGGCTACTGTCGTAGATCAAGACATCAATTAAAAAAAATGTTTAAATCAAATTTAGAGGTCCCCAATTCTGGAAATCATTGAATATGACACTAAAATATTCTTTGCCAGCTTCTAGGACACAATTTCTTATTTTATATTTCATCTTGAACCTCTGATAAGAGGCTTCTTCTTTGCTTTCACATATGCTCTTATTCTAGGTTTTTCTTTTCCTTTCTTTTTTTTAATTTTTTT
>NW_019179266.1:0-144 GCF_002260705.1 Seriola dumerili
GTCACAAACTCCCCTTCCTGAGTTACAGTTTTCTGAGGTAACAATGAACATTCAGGAACCTAAACGTGTTTTGTGTGGCCACTGTGACCTTAGATTTTTGACCACCAAATTCTAATTATTTCATCCTTGAGTCCAAGTGAATGT
>NW_019179267.1:0-101 GCF_002260705.1 Seriola dumerili
ATCTTGACGACATCTTGGTAAAATTGAGCTAGATCAGGCGCGTTTCTAGGAGGTAGTATGGTAAAAACTTCTCATTTCTAGATTGTTAAAACGGTCGCGGG
>NW_019179268.1:0-101 GCF_002260705.1 Seriola dumerili
GCAAGCACACAGAGCTGGATTCTTGTCCACAATTTAACTCGAAATTAATCAATTATTGTTTCTATTTGATTCAGATTTAGAAATAAAAATGTCTTTTTTTC
>NW_019179269.1:0-101 GCF_002260705.1 Seriola dumerili
AGACGGTGAAAAATGTTTATTAAACAGAAGAACTTACAACATTGGTGAAGCACAGGGAAACAGGATCACAGGAACCAGAAGCACGAGGAAGAAGGGACTTA
>NW_019179270.1:0-113 GCF_002260705.1 Seriola dumerili
ATTTATGAAGCTGAATACAGGATTGATTTGGCATTTTTTGCTCGTGAAATTACTTAAAAACTTAATTTATTTTTAAAATAGTCACTGATTTTTTTTCTTCTTTTAGCCGACTG
>NW_019179271.1:0-125 GCF_002260705.1 Seriola dumerili
GAGAACTGCTTAGGTAGGTGGCCAGTGTTTGCACTCTACCCTCCCCGTATCTACTGTATGTAGCAGTGTCTGTAAATAAACTCGTCGGGAGACTGATTTATAGAGATGAGGATATGATAGCATGT
>NW_019179272.1:0-120 GCF_002260705.1 Seriola dumerili
TTTTTCTGGCCAAGATGGCAACCAATCTCTGGTTGTAGGCACTGAAATGTGATGATGTGCTGCTCACCTTTTTTTTTTTAATTTTTTTTTATATTTAATTATAAACTTAAATCTTTGGAG
>NW_019179273.1:0-663 GCF_002260705.1 Seriola dumerili
CAATATTTTTGTACTTTTTCCACCCCTGGATATCAAATATTGCTATATTTGGCATCATATACAATATTTTTCATGATGTCAAATATTTTTTTTCTATTCCAGTATAGCACAGTCTGCCTTGGTTCTGCTGTACAGTGGCTGCATTGCTGATCCCTGAAACATACAACAATATAATTATATTATAACACAGTGAAGAGCTTGTACGAAATTTTGGCTGGACTGTATCTAGATATTAAATTTGGATATCACCCAAGCTCACCATAAAGTCTAACAAAGCTGAAAAGCCGCGCAGGTTAACACAGAAACACTGTATCAAAGTGGGTCTGGATTTGGACTGTGGTCATACTATTAGTGACCTCGAACAACAGCTAGCGTTACGCTTTTTTAAGTTTTCCTCTTTGAACGCTTTAATACTGAGCAGGTAGAATCGAAGCAAATTAACAAAAACAGCGATAGACGGTTTCATAAATGTCACTGAACAAGGAAATCACAAAGCATGCTACAGAAATAATGTTGAACAGGAGTGTAAAGAACTCAAAGACAGATTTAATTCTTAAATTAAACGACAAAGTTGGTGTTACATTAATTTATTTCCTTTCCTTATTTGTGACATTAAGAATCCGCCGTCGTAAAGAAAGTTTAAACCATTAGGATCCAGTATGA
>NW_019179274.1:0-177 GCF_002260705.1 Seriola dumerili
ATTTAGAATTAGGCTGAAAAAAATATTCCCAACTGGTTCGCTGACAGCAGCCATTTGTCCCATGATGCTGCAGTAAAGGAAACACTGTCCTCTGTTCCAGCTGTTTGTCCTTATTGATGACAGATAAAGTCCAGTTTCTGATGCATCTGTGAGCTCTGTCCACCAGAGAACATCAGT
>NW_019179275.1:0-111 GCF_002260705.1 Seriola dumerili
TATACTATGACGTTTTTATGACTTACTATACTATGATTTTTTTTGACTTATTATACTATCACGTTTTATGCCTTACTATACTATGATTTATTTTTTTACTTACTATACTGT
>NW_019179276.1:0-124 GCF_002260705.1 Seriola dumerili
ATAAACTGAGCAATCAGTCAATTATTTAAAAAAAAAAAAAAATTGCAAAAAAAAATGTTTGCTGTCATTAGCAACTACTGACATGCTGGCACATCAAATTCTACTGAGCTGAGTCCAGGTGTTG
>NW_019179277.1:0-129 GCF_002260705.1 Seriola dumerili
AAAAGATAATCTGTGTTTTGTTCCTGCCTGGAGATCAGGCCGTGGAATTTATATGTCTGTTTTGTGATTTATTTACATTTTCCAGAGTGGTTTTGCTGTAAAATCCAGGAAGACTGAATATCACAAGAA
>NW_019179278.1:0-132 GCF_002260705.1 Seriola dumerili
GTGGTAAAGTCAACAACCTTTTTGAACAACGTAGCTGGTAGGAGTTTTTTTAAGTTTTGGAAAAAGTGGTCAGCTTTTTCCTTAAGCCTTTCTATGGTGAAAAGGACTTGCCTTACTCTCTCATTAAGGAGG
>NW_019179279.1:0-127 GCF_002260705.1 Seriola dumerili
CTGGAAAATGTATAAACAGTTATCTGATTCCAATGAAGTGATGACGTGAAAGAAAAAAGAAAAGATAAGATTTTTTTCTGAGAAATCTTTTTTTTTTTTAAGTACAAGTTGATTATATTCCACAGAA
>NW_019179280.1:0-154 GCF_002260705.1 Seriola dumerili
ACAGCAAGGATCAAATGACTCAAACTATTCAGTGCTACTATTAACTTTCTGTAGCACGAGCACACACACCGTAAAACACACTATCCCTATAAAAGACTATATGCATTACACACTCGCACTTCCATACTGAATCTGTCATAATTGTGATGTTACT
>NW_019179281.1:0-162 GCF_002260705.1 Seriola dumerili
CCCTCCTCCCCCTCCTCCTCCTCCTCCTCCTCCTCCTCTCTCCGGCCTCTCTCTCTATCAAACGGTATGACAGCGGCCCCGGCAGCCCGGCGACAGCATCTCCACAAAAGAGACGACCCGAAAAAAAAAAGAAAAGAAGAAGAAAAAAAAAAAAAAAAAAGG
>NW_019179282.1:0-248 GCF_002260705.1 Seriola dumerili
AAAGAATTTGCCCTCCTTTACATAATGGTTAAATGTTCTATAAACAAGATATTAAAGAATATCACAGCAGCAACTGGACTGAAGACTACAAATCCTGGTTGGCCGGTAGATCATCAAAACATCCATGAAGTTTTTACTGGCTCCACCAGTGTCATTCATGTGGCTGGTCCCAGTGGATCAGTTCAAGGCTGAATTTCTTTCCCACTCCAACCGTGGAGCCAGTGCTGGTCTGGTTTACTGGGAGGAGA
>NW_019179283.1:0-102 GCF_002260705.1 Seriola dumerili
TCCCTCCAGAATGCCTGCAACATGTACCGCGTTGACTACGGTACTTTACGGTTGAGAGGAATGCACCAGTACATTTTGCTTCTTTGTAAAAACATAGTTTCA
>NW_019179284.1:0-141 GCF_002260705.1 Seriola dumerili
TAATCAGAGTATGACCTCTGACAGTGTTTCCCTTCTTCGCCATGACTCATCTACTGTAATTATTGCGCAGGGAGCGTGTGGATGAGTAGTTTGTACTGATCAGGCCTGTGTGGACACAAGTGCATCATGGGACACAGTGTG
>NW_019179285.1:0-1397 GCF_002260705.1 Seriola dumerili
ACACACACACACACACACACACACACCTTCACCGTAGGGAGTCCAGTGTCATCCTTCGTTGTCACTCTGCTCCCGCTTCTCCATCTTAACTGATGACTTCTCCCAGCGTGACCGTTACGAGCGAAATAATACCAGCAGAGAGTTCAGGAGTTCACCGCTCTAATTAATAACTCTCCATGTGGCTGGTTCCTCCGCCGTGTCCGCAGACATGCCTTTCTCCTGCTGGGGGATCGACGTGGAGCCCGCGGGCGTCGCTCGGGGCTCGTGGCCTCTTCCACCCAGGTTCACGTGCTTGATGGAAAGTGAGAAAGGAACAGGAGGACGAGTGGAATAAACTGCATCAACTGTGTGACGTAGATGAGTAGAGATACCGGCAGTGACAAATACCAGAAGGGGCCCGCGCATACACAAGTCATAAAGAAGTATGACAACTGTGAGGAACTTACCCGTTTATGTCGGTATTGTTATGATAATTTTACCGTTATTCAGGCTTGTACCATTTCTGTGCTCCTAGGTGGGCGTTAATGGAGCTGGCAGTGACAATTTGCTTTTGTTGCAGCTGATGGATATGTTAATATGGTTGCATAAATGGATTAATAACTTGTTTTTCAAAAACCGGGCTTTATTTTCACGTCAATAATTATTTTGTTCAAATGTTGGATGAAAGTCTATGATATTAAAGCAAAAGAAGTAGCTCCTGCATTGAAATGCTCTCACTGAGTGGAGTCATACCAGAAAGTTCAACCATATTCATTTCATTTCATTTATTTCCCACAAATCCAAATAAGTAAAAGCATAAAAACATGATAATAGCAATGGATGAAAATTGGACCTTCCAATAAGCTTCAGAAGCTTGTGAATAGGGAACCACTCACTGCATGTACTAATACAATCTCAACTGCCAAACACCTAAATCCTCATACCTAATACCTAAAACCCCAAGAAGAAAAACTAAATGGTCCAAAAACATCTATCCCATCAGTCCAAACATGAATTCAATAAGCAAGATACACAATCAAAAAAATGGTAAATAGAGCCAAGAACACAGTAGCGTAACCAGCCTTTCAGGGTACTATACAAGTTTTTAAATAAATTTTAGTAGCAACTACTGGTTTAAAATTCTTTTTAAAAACAGACAGAGATAGTGTTACCAAGCTCATCTCACAATGTGCACCTCTGCAGACCACACTAAAGCTTGAACATTTAAGTTTACATTTCTAACCCTTAATGAGATGCCTTTTTCTCATCAAGGGAAAGTAAATTGGAGTTGTGATTAATTTTTTTATTTTTGTCTCTAAATTAACAGACAATATATTCATACATCTGTTTATATTCTCTTTTACATCCATTTTTTGAGTATCTCTTGTGTTTGAAATTCGTTAAAATGTATGTAAAGC
>NW_019179286.1:0-107 GCF_002260705.1 Seriola dumerili
TACTATACTATGATGTTTTTTGACAGTTTTATGCCAAAGTATACTATGACATTTTTTGAAATTTTTAAGCCATACTATACTATGACGCTTTTTGACATTTGATGCAA
>NW_019179287.1:0-129 GCF_002260705.1 Seriola dumerili
ATTGACTGACGGTCCTGTCAGCGCTCTTACAACTCATTAAAAACTCGTCCGCAGCAGCTTTTGAGTTTGAAATAATATCCTAACAACAGTTATTATACTTATATGCATGCATGATAAAAGCCTAAAGAT
>NW_019179288.1:0-107 GCF_002260705.1 Seriola dumerili
GCAAGAGAAATCTCTCCATTAGATGATGATGGAAAGACATAAAGGGGGGAGTAAAGAACGGATGGAGAGATGGAAACTGAGGCAAAGAGAAGAGGAGGAAGAGGAGG
>NW_019179289.1:0-258 GCF_002260705.1 Seriola dumerili
AGTACAAGACAAATGACAATGTGGCTGATAAACAAATTCTGCCCTTTTAGAATGACAATAAATTAAAGGATTTAGGACACTAAAGATAATCGACTCCATCAGACCTAAACCAGTGACCTGAGCTAGACCTGGCTTCATTAGGCCGATGTCCATTCCTCATTTTAACTGGTTAAATTGATCTATCACATCAGTGAATGTGTTTGTTTATTTGTTTGTTTTCTTAGAGGACAAATTACAAATGAGATTGAAAGACAAGAA
>NW_019179290.1:0-107 GCF_002260705.1 Seriola dumerili
GGGTTAAAATTAAATAGATGATCTTTGTTGTCAAGGTTATAATAATAACAACGAAGGGTCACGGATAGTGACAACGTGATAAGAAACAACATAAACTGCTGGTTTCA
>NW_019179291.1:0-134 GCF_002260705.1 Seriola dumerili
GACAAGTTTTTCCTAGCGTTTCTAAATGTTATCATCGTTTACCCCGCAGTCTCAAAGAAGAATGGAGTGCATTTCAGCACTGCTCGTTTTAGAAAGGTCAAAATACGTTATTTGTTTGGATTTTCAAGTGGACG
>NW_019179292.1:0-113 GCF_002260705.1 Seriola dumerili
TGTGTCGTGGTCTGGACCCTTCCTCTTTTGATTTTTCTCTCTGTGGTTTTCTTGGCTGATTTAGACAATATGCTAATCATCTTTGGAGTCTTCCTCCTCCTTCCCTTCCCTCT
>NW_019179293.1:0-119 GCF_002260705.1 Seriola dumerili
CATCATTAATACTGGTTAATATTATCAATAACTGGTGACGGGAGACCTTGTAACCTGTGTATAATCTATGAGCGGCTTCGGGAGCGGCTTCAGCGTCTATATTGGGATATTGTCAACGA
>NW_019179294.1:0-105 GCF_002260705.1 Seriola dumerili
CTCTAAATGAAAATCACACGAATTTGTTCCAGTTTGCAAAATTTAAAAAAAAAAAAAAAATCAATAAAAAAAATCAATAATAAGATCCTGGGTTTGGGCTACAAC
>NW_019179295.1:0-112 GCF_002260705.1 Seriola dumerili
CATAAAACACAGTATCCATACATATCCATACATATATATATTATATATATTATATATATATATAGTGTAGGACTGCCATGTTAATTAGGACAATTAAGTGAGTGTGATAATA
>NW_019179296.1:0-230 GCF_002260705.1 Seriola dumerili
AATAAATAACGATTTCATAGTAGAAATGGGAATTTGATGTTTGTTTTAAGATAGATTTGAAAAAATGAGACTAATCCTTTAAAACTGATGTTCTTTGTTCCTCTGAAGAAATTCTTGGCTCTGGCGTTGCTGCTCTGCAGTCTGCCCTCACTGTCAAATGGGGCTTGTGAGTCATGGCTTCCACACTCTGGTAAAAGAAAACAAAAAAGCAAAACAACACACACACACAC
>NW_019179297.1:0-124 GCF_002260705.1 Seriola dumerili
CCCTATAAGTCTGCAGCACCGCACTCATCAATCAATACATAAGCAGAGCCTGAGTACTCAATGACTCAGTGTGTTCTAGGCAACACTGTTCTGACAGGGTGGGCTGGGTAGGGGGTTTAAGTGT
>NW_019179298.1:0-137 GCF_002260705.1 Seriola dumerili
AGGTTTTCAGCACATTGCCAGTAGTTGCAAATTTCAACTCGTCTTGTCGTGAATCTTGTCTAAATTTGCCCCCAGAGTTCATCATTTTGCATTGAGCCACACACTGAAGCTCAAACTGTGAAATCTGAGGCAAAAAC
>NW_019179299.1:0-114 GCF_002260705.1 Seriola dumerili
CTTAAAAGGATATGTTGATGGTTCACTGGTTAAACCTCTTGCCTTTCCATCTGAAGGTTGTTGGTTCAAGGCCTAGCTTGGCCAACCTTATGATAATTTGTCATTTTTATGCCT
>NW_019179300.1:0-105 GCF_002260705.1 Seriola dumerili
TTGGAAGGTCCAATGACGCCCAAGCTTCAGCTTCCTCACCGACGGCATGACATTTTCTCCCAGGAGTTCCTGATACTTGATTGAATCCATCTTTCCCTCCACACG
>NW_019179301.1:0-104 GCF_002260705.1 Seriola dumerili
TGCCTGTGTGTTTTATAATCAGATTAGGTCTTCAGATCTTTTTCTTTCAACTTTGAGAAATACTTTTCTCATCTTTACTTTTATTATGAGTAATCTGGTTTCAA
>NW_019179302.1:0-112 GCF_002260705.1 Seriola dumerili
GGACATCAATTAATTCTAATATCAGTTAAAATAAAAGTACCCACTGAACTGTGCTGCGGCTGCAGGGTCAAAGACATTTCAATCATCATGCAAAAGGCTTCAATAGTTGTAA
>NW_019179303.1:0-175 GCF_002260705.1 Seriola dumerili
TTTCTGGTCAATGACCTCTGGTTTCTAACCTCTTAACCTAACCTAACCCTTAACAATAAAAACCCAATTCATTGTACTAATGAAAATAAAAATCCTCCCAATTACTTTTAGCATAACCAATTTGTGGAGTGTGAGTGAAAACCTATTAGGCAGCTAAACTTTCTTGAAATTTCCA
>NW_019179304.1:0-257 GCF_002260705.1 Seriola dumerili
TGAAGATTGTGTCACTGTCCAAATATTTCTGGGCCTAACGCTATATGATCTGATCATCACTAAAGTTTATGTCATGTACAGAGCTAGTAAAAACAAACTAAATGGTCAAAGTTGTCATACTGACATTTAAGGTGTATTGGTTGATTTCCAAACGTCAATCATGCATTGAGTAACATGCAGGAAATCATTCCACCTTAAAAAATGCCGGCAGCTGCCGGAAGCCTCTGAGCTGCTCAGTGAATTAAATGGTTAATTAG
>NW_019179305.1:0-101 GCF_002260705.1 Seriola dumerili
GTTCCCCTGCAAGAACACAAACACAAAATAAACACTTTGAAAACACTCAAACTGTTTCACAACAAACATCAGCTCACAAATGTCCATTAGTCCCTCCTTCC
>NW_019179306.1:0-138 GCF_002260705.1 Seriola dumerili
TCTTGCAATTCAGGTTGATTTCCTCAGCCCGCATAAATTGGCAAAAAAGTGAAGCACTGAGTATAGGAAGTGCAGATGAGCTAATTTTGCCGGGGGGGATGATCTGGAAGAGGGGGGGGTTAAAATATCTGGGGGTCT
>NW_019179307.1:0-152 GCF_002260705.1 Seriola dumerili
CATGAAAGGAACAAACCCTAATGTTAGCATTACAAGAAAGAAAAAATACAATATATGACAGTATAAACACAGAGATCACCGTGAATCAGTGACAGAACTGTGGAGTTATTTGTCTTGCAGCCTCTGGCACTCAATCACTCACCAGGTGATGT
>NW_019179308.1:0-288 GCF_002260705.1 Seriola dumerili
GAGAGAGAGAGAGAGAGAGAAGAAGAGTAAGGGGCAGTGTGTGCACGTAACTGAATAAACATTTGCTTCCTTTTTAATTAAACCAGTCCACTCTAATCCCAGCAGCCTGGAGACGTTTCTAATACAGTACAGATAAACACCGCACTAGATCACTAGAGATATATCATCATGTTACATAAGGTGCCGTCTCTGTAATCCCCCGGTGCGGCAGAGATGACATCACACTGTGGTTGCTTGATCTCGTAGTAAACAGAGTTGTAGACTGCTGCCACTCACACTGACATGCAG
>NW_019179309.1:0-867 GCF_002260705.1 Seriola dumerili
TGTAGGACTGTCTTGGTTGACATGCCTCTGCAACATTGCATGCACGTCGGGGGCAGTGCCTCTGGAGTGGCAAACCGGGGTGGTGGTCCCCATCTTTAAGAAGGGTGACCAGAGGGTGNCCGGGGTGGTGGTCCCCATCTTTAAGAAGGGTGACCAGAGGGTGTGTTCCAACTACCGGGGAATTACACTCCTCAGCCTCCCTGGTAAGGTCTATGCCAGGGTACTGGAAAAGAGAGTCCGGTCGATAGTTGAACCTCAGATCGAGGAGGAGCAATGTGGTTTTCGTCCTGGGCTTGGAACTGTGGACCAGCTCTTTACCCTCGCTAGGGTGCTGGAGGGAGCATGGGAGTTTGCCAATCCAGTCCACATGTGTTTTGTGGATCTGGAGAAGGCTTATGACCGTGTCCCCAGGGACTCCCTGTGGGGGGCGCTCCGGGAGTATGGGGTCGATGGCCCCTTGTTAGCCATCAAGTCCCTGTACCAAAGGAGTGTGAGTCTGGTTCGCGTAGCCGGCAGTAAGTCGGACCTGTTGCCGGTGAGGGTTGGACTCCGCCAGGGCTGCCCTTTGTCACCGGTTCTGTTCATAACTTTTATGGACAGAATTTCTAGGCGCAGCCGGGTGGTGGAGGGGTTTGGATTCGGTGGCGGGAGGATCTCATCTCTGCTTTTTGCGGATGATGTGGGCCTCTTAGCTTCATTGAGCACCGACCTTCAGCTCTCGCTAGGGCGGTTCGCAGCCAAGTGTGAAGCGGCTGGGATGAAGATCAGCACCTCCAAGTCTGAGGCCATGGTTCTCAGCCAGAAACAGGTGGATTGCCCGCTTTGGGTTGGGGGGAAGTCCTGCCTCAGGTGGAGGAGTTTAAGTAT
>NW_019179310.1:0-102 GCF_002260705.1 Seriola dumerili
TTTATGCCTTACTATACTATGACTTTTTATGACATATGAAGCCTTACTATACTATGACGTTTTTTGATATTCTTATGCCTCATATACTGTGACGTTTTTTGA
>NW_019179311.1:0-121 GCF_002260705.1 Seriola dumerili
TACACTATGCCATTTTTTCATTTTTTTGCCATACTATACGATGTAATTTTTTTACTTTTTTTAACCTTTCTATACTATATAATTTTTCTCCCTTTATAGGCCTTAATATACAATGACATCT
>NW_019179312.1:0-145 GCF_002260705.1 Seriola dumerili
GGGTGAGGGTTTGACCCAGCGTGGAGCGCGGCGAGCGGCAGCAACCAGATGGGATCTCGGTTCTCCGAACGCTTCTGTTTGGACCAATGACTGATGGCTTCTCTTTATTACTGTCCCTCTGTGCCGCACACTATCTCTCCCCGGC
>NW_019179313.1:0-105 GCF_002260705.1 Seriola dumerili
TGTGGAGTAAATTAACAATGATTCAGTTACCGTCTTTGTAATCTTTAAATATATATATATATATAAATACTTTTTCGGCCGTAGCCACTGTCCACGACCTCTCAG
>NW_019179314.1:0-179 GCF_002260705.1 Seriola dumerili
TCATATGTTGAGCTCATAAACACTTAGGATAACTGTTGACACTTCAGCTCATATGAACAAAGTTGATATATTTGTTCTCAGCAATAAATTCACTTCTGTCTGTGTAACAGCAACATGCTGAAGGCAGAAGAGATGTCATCATCCGCTGCTTGATGGAGTTCCTTGGAGAGTCTGCAGAA
>NW_019179315.1:0-102 GCF_002260705.1 Seriola dumerili
GCCTTACTAAACTATGACATTTCTTTTCATTTTTATGCCATACTATACTTTGACGTTTTTTTAATTTTTATGTCATACTATACTATGACGTTTTTTTTCATT
>NW_019179316.1:0-167 GCF_002260705.1 Seriola dumerili
TCTAAATGAAATCTAATAAAATAACATATAATATAACACTATAATAAAAACGCACTCCAGATAATAGACGGTGGATTGATGGACAAAGCCTAAAGATTTCCAACATTTTTTGTTTTAAAGTCTGAAGTAAATTTTGATTCTGATTCACTCTTTTGAATTGTTGATGG
>NW_019179317.1:0-225 GCF_002260705.1 Seriola dumerili
AGTTCGGTTATAGCAACGTCCAAAAGTGATGTTCAACAAGGAGAAATGTGAACAACATGATCACATGACTGGCATAAAAAGAAATGTTTCTAAATATAATTACTATTAAAGTCAGACTAAGGGTATATTGTTGATATAGCTGATGTCTGATGAGTCAGTCTGACTGAAATCAGATTTATAATTACAGGAAATATTGAACAGTGTGTGGATCATTGTTCTAATCAA
>NW_019179318.1:0-107 GCF_002260705.1 Seriola dumerili
GTGTGGGTTCTCTCCAGGTACTCCAGCTTCCTCCCACAGCTGTGAGTGTGAATTGTTGTCTGTCTCTGTGTGTTTGCCCTGTGTGGTGACCTGTCCAGGGTGTACCC
>NW_019179319.1:0-121 GCF_002260705.1 Seriola dumerili
AGTAACATTTCTGTGGAAAACATCTGTATGAACATGGAACATCTGCTGGTCACATTAACACAAAACGTCTCTGAGGACACATGGTCATGTCTCTGTCTCTGCTCACCTGTCCTCCTCGTCC
>NW_019179320.1:0-136 GCF_002260705.1 Seriola dumerili
ATTTTCTTAGTTTCAGAATCCAGCAGGTCAGAGTGGGCTCATCACTCTCTGACAAAATGATCACCTGTATCAGAGGGGAGCCAATAGAAGCCGTCGCGGAATACAAGTACCTTGGTATTATTCTTGACCATAAGCT
>NW_019179321.1:0-115 GCF_002260705.1 Seriola dumerili
AGTTTACTAAAAACCTGCTTGAACCTCAGGTGTAATCAGCGGGAAAATAAGGAGATTTCTGAAAGTGTGTTTTCGCATGTATCCATCAGAGGGCAGCAGGACTGAGAACACAGAA
>NW_019179322.1:0-156 GCF_002260705.1 Seriola dumerili
ACACACCACAGAGCATCCCATGCAGTGTATATTAACCCGAGTTGACTTTGGTAAGTACAGTTGATATTCATATAAAGCTAATTAGAAGCAGAGTGCCTATTCCAAATTGTAAAAATTTGAAAAGTGTGGATTTGAGCCATATGTTGTTTGACATTC
>NW_019179323.1:0-147 GCF_002260705.1 Seriola dumerili
GCAAACATTTGTTTTTTATGCCTCTGCACCAGCGACAGGGCTGGAGGCATTAGGTTTCCAGATTTTCAGATTGTCTGTCCTGAACGTGATATCTCAGCAACGCCTCGGGGGAATTTCTTCAAATTTTGCACAAACATTTACTTCAAC
>NW_019179324.1:0-135 GCF_002260705.1 Seriola dumerili
AAAGAATATGATCCAACTAACTAAATCAACATGTTTCAAGTTGATGAAGTATTTTCTTAAACAATATTTTTCTGCTTCATTAGTAAGTTAAAATGCTTTGTCATGTTCAACAGGCCAAGAATGCCCTGGCCCACG
>NW_019179325.1:0-100 GCF_002260705.1 Seriola dumerili
AGACACCAAATTTGTTGAATTTGGAAAAACTTTTTTTTTAGATTAAAACACAGAATTTAAAGGTGTGCCACGGCAGCATATGAGAGACTACCCATGGCGG
>NW_019179326.1:0-146 GCF_002260705.1 Seriola dumerili
ATCACTGATCACTACCTTGCTAACCAATATAAATATGATCATTTCTTTCATCCTTTGTTATTAGATATGGTTTGAATTGTCAATATTCATCACATTTATCTTCTCTTTCTTCATTATATGTAAATATTGTAAATAAATCATACTGT
>NW_019179327.1:0-155 GCF_002260705.1 Seriola dumerili
CCTTTCCCACCAGCTGTTGCTGTAGATCGGTGGAAAGCTGATTTACACGGTCAACAACCGTGTTTCTGCTCAGGCTCACATTTGAAAACACTTGCCTTTTATCTGGGCACAAACGGTCGCACACTTTCATCATGCAGTTTTTGAAAAATTCCCCC